>NC_066530.1:1496912-1534412 GCF_024679095.1 Eriocheir sinensis | reverse complement strand
CGGGCGTGGGTGTGGGCGGAGGTGTGGAGCCAGTGGTGGAGCTGGGGATGGAGCAGGCGGGGGGCACCACCAAGCTGGCCCTCACACCCACCCAGCTGCATGCCCTGGTCCATGGTAAGCTAGGGGTAGGGGTATTGAGGGGTATCTGTGTTATTATTCATTATTATTATCGTTATTATCACTATATATATGTTACAAATACAAATATAAAACTCCTCTCTTAATGGCTGGGAGCTCAATATTTATCTGTGTCCCAGGGTAATGTTTCTTTCTTTTCTTACAACAAAGGAGACAGCTCAAGGGCACAAAAAAAGGAAACAATAATAGAAAAAAAAAGCCCGCCACTCGCTGCTCCTAAAAAGAATCCATAGAGGTGGCCGAAAGAGGGGTCAATCTCGGGAGGGGTTATTACTCACCACAGACTCACAGGCCAATGGGGCAGAGATTAGCACCATGACCAAGCCCCAAATTTTACCTTTACTATTTATATCGGTGATTCCCCATCCCTTCACTCCTAGGAACTTTCTCCAAGGGGGGGCCATAGAAGAAGAGTCATTTTCTCTGCTTCAGCACTCCCTCTCTGCATGTTCAGTCTCTTGCCTGCCTACTCTCTCTCCCCAATACTTATTCATTGTTCATCCATTTACTATATAGTCTGTTCACTTAAGCCCAACCCAAGCTGACAACATAAACCTAAGCGTGTTTGCAAGCTGAGTGCTGATTGGCTACTGCTATGGCTTCCAAGTTTTCTTTAACCTCTGTTTGTGTTTATCTCATGCAGCACTTTCTGCTAATCTGCACTGTGCTTACAAACACGCTTAGGTTTATGTTGTCAGCTTGGGTCAGACTTAAGTGAACAAACTTTAGTGGTCTTCCTCTAATAGCTAAAGCCCCCTTCAATCCCCAGAGCTGAGTGAGGCGAGGCGACTCATGGAGGCTCTGCACTAGTGACTCAGCGGTGATGCAGCGGCAGCGACAGAAGCGGTGATGAAGATGGAAAGGCGACAAGACCCAGCGACAGGACACCATCGCCTGTTTATTTATTTATTTATTTATTAGCAGAAAAGTAGGCAGTCTAAAGGCTATGAAAGAACCCAAAGAGTTTAAAGGCTACACAAGAAACAGTCCAAAGGCTATAAGAGAAACCAGTCAGTCCAAAGGCTAAAATTAAACCAGACAGTCCAAAGGCTAAAATTAAACCAGACAGTCCAAAGGCTAAAATTAAACCAGACAGTCAGACCAAAGGCTAAAATTAAACCAGACAGTCCAAAGGCTAAAATTAAACCAGACAGTCAGACCAAAGGCTAAAATTAAACCAGACAGTCCAAAGGCTAAAATTAAACCAGACAGTCAGACCAAAGGCTAAAATTAAACCAGACAGTCAGACCAAAGGCTAAAATTAAACCAGTCAGACCAAAGGTTAAAATTAAACCAGACAGACCAAAGGCTAAAATTAAACCATACAGTCCAAAGGCTAAAATTAAACCAGACAGTCCAAAGGCTAAAATTAAACCAGACAGTCAGACCAAAGGCTAAAATTAAACCAGACAGTCAGTCCAAAGGCTAAAATTAAACCAGACAGTCTGACCAAAGGCTAAAATTAAACCAGACAGTCAGACCAAAGGCTACAAAGGAAACCAGACAGTCAGACCAAAGGCTACAAAGGAAACCAGACAGTCAGACCAAAGGCTAAAATTAAACCAGACAGTCAGACCAAAGGCTACAAAAGAAGCTAGACAGTCCATAGCCTTCAAAGATAAGCATGCATTCCAAACACTACACTAGAAGGTCCAAATGCTACAAAAGAAATTAAACAGTCCAAAACCTACAAGGAATATAGGAAAGTCCAAAGACTGTAGACAAAACATACAGTCCAGAGCCAACTAAAAAAAAAGCTTGGTTCAAAGTCTTAAGAAATAGATATTCCAGAGGTTATAAAAAATTAGAAAGCCATAAAAATGATATAGAAAACAATCCTAAATAAAAAAAGGATTGTGTTTTATCCTTCTTAGTGCCATAACATTGTTGCCATAATTAGTTTGTTACTTCTGTGGCTACAAAAAAGAAAAAATGTCCTAACACCCAAAACAGTATTTTTTCATCAGTCTGCTCATGAATTTCCACTGGCCACACATTTATGAAGCTTGTGTTGTATTTTTAGGAAGTTTGTCAGCCTGTAAACCATCAGCCAGGCAAAGAAGACCTGGAGGAGGAGGAGGAGGAGGAGGAGGACCTACGTAGTCACTCTTGGTGGTAATAAAGTAAAAACAATAGATTGAAACAGGAGAAAGGTAGTCATCAAACATCTAACCTCATGATAAATATATAAAAAGGAGAATAAAGAAGTAGAAACACTATATTGAAACAGGAGAAAAGTAGTCATCAAACATCTAACCTCATGATAAATATATAAAAAGGAGAATAAAGAAGTAGAAACACCAGATTAAAACAGGAGAAAGGTGGTCATCAAACATCTAACCTCATGATAAATATATAAAAAGGAGAATAAAGAAGTGGAAACAATAGATTAAAACAGGAGAAAGGTAGCCATCAAACATCTAACCTCATGATAAATATATAAAAATGAGAATAAAGAAGTGGAAACACCAGATTGAAACAGGAGAAAGGTAGTCATCAAACATCTAACCTCATGATAAATATATAAAAATGAGAATAAAGAAGTAGAAACACCAGATTAAAACAGGAGAAAGGTGGTCATCAAACATCTAACCTCATGATAAATATATAAAAAGGAGAATAAAGAAGTAGAAACACCAGATTAAAACAGGAGAAAGGTGGTCATCAAACACCTAACCTCATGATAAATATATAAAAAGGAGAAAATCAACAACAAAAAAATGGATGAGGATATTATATTCAGTAACAGTCTGAATGGAATTAGCGTATTGAGTTCTGCAGATATGACTCGAGATTATTTTGTGTTGGTTTATTGGAGATACAACAAGCTTAGTGATTATTGTGATGATTGTGGTGAAACTGTTGTATTTCTGTGATCAAATTTCTTGGGTAAATATTTAAAGATGTGATTTGTGTGTAATTTATAGAATGCACTGTGGAAACTGAGGTGATATTAGTGCTTATATAGGGAAAGGGGAAGGGGAGGATCAGGAAGGGGGATGGAGAGACAACCCAGTAGCTGCGGGGATCATGTTTCTTAAAGGCCCCTCTAAGCGAGAATAAGGAAAAAAATCATCACTCACACAATCCATTTCATAATATATATCAACGCATGTGATCAGTTTATGCATCATCTATTTTGGGGGGGTTTATATCATGTCAAAAATTTGGCCTGTCGCTGGTACACGGTAAAGCCACAAATTTGGCCTCTCGCTCCTACACGGTAAAGCCACAAATTTGGCCCATCACTGCTACAAGGTAAAGCCACAAATTTGGCCCATCACTGCTACAAGGTAAAGCCACAAATTTGGCCCATCACTGCTACAAGGTAAAGCCACAAATTTGGCCCTTCACTGCTACAAGGTAAAGCCACAAATTTGGCCCACCGCTGCTACCGGGTTAAGTGTATGGCAAGAGGTAGCAGGAGGGAGTGTGAATAGTCTCTTTGGTGAATGGAAGGGAAGAGAAATGAAAGACAATTTTTCAACACGTGACGCCCATTGTTGTATAATTGCCTTCGTCATTCAGGGTTTGAGTGTTCTACAATTGGCCTTTTCATTTCTGCCTAAATCTTAAGCCAAATGAGATAAAGACAGTCCTTTTCTGATTTCCTGAGAAGTAGAAAATAATGACTTAGGCAATTTGTTTACAAAGGTGACGAAATATATCTACCTTATAATTTTTTGTAACTTATCATTCCTGAAGCTCTTTGTAACTCCACCATAATATTTCTCTAACTGCCTCATAATATCCACAGTTCTTTTCAGCATCCTTTTACTTTCTTCCAGCAATAGTCTTCCCTTACACAGCCTCTCAAATTCATCCACATTCCTCCACAGCATCCTCTCATTTCCTGACATCAACTTTCTTTGCCTTACACAGCCTCTCAAATTCATCCACATTCCTTCACAGCATCCTCGATCTCACTTCCTGACATCAACTTTCTTTGCCTTACACAGCCTCTCAAATTCATCCACATTCCTTCACAGCATCCTCGATCTCACTTCCTGACATCAACTTTCTTTGCCTTACACAGCCTCTCAAATTCATCCACATTCCTCCACAGCATCCTCTCACTTTCTGATATCAACTTTCCTCCCTTACACAGCCTCTCAAATTCCTCCACATTCCTCCACAGCATTCTCTCACTTCCTGACATCAACTTTCTTTGCCTTACACAGCCTCTCAGATTCCTCCACATTCCTCTGCATCATCTTCACACTTTCTACTGGCAACACTGTATTATCTGCAAATAGGCCTGCCACTGGGTTGTTATATGAAAGCAATTATTATAACTGGCATACTGTGATTAATCTATGAGTAATGATTATGGACCTACAAAATAAAGTATGATGCCATGTTTCTCACTCAGCACTATTTCTTCAACTTCTGTCTTACAATATATCATTAGCTAATCCTTCTGCCTCAAAGTGATTATTATGCCCAAACTATGAGTAATAATAATGATTGTATAAAAATAAAGTATAATTCTCAGTTTTTGCATGTCTTTATCTTAGTACTATTTCTCCACCATCTGTCGTACCATATATCATTAACTAATCCTTCTGCCTCAAAGTGAGTATTATGCCCAAACTATGAGTAATAATAATGATTGTATAAAAATAAAGTATAATTCTCAGTTTTTGCATGTCAATATCTTAGTACTATTTCTTCAACTTCTGTCTTACAATATATCATTAACTAATCCTTCTGCCTCAAAGTGATTATTATGCCCAAACTATGAGTAATAATAATGATTGTATAAAAATAAAGTATAATTCTCAGTTTTTGCATGTCAATATCTTAGTACTATTTCTCCACCATCTGTCGTACAATATATCATTAACTAATCCTTCTGCCTCATAGTGATTATTATGACCAAACTATATGAGTAATAATAATAATGATTGTATAAAATAATGTATAATTCTCAGTTTCTGCATCTGTCTAACCACAATTATAGCATCAGTAATCCTGGGTCTTTAAGTGAATATTACATGCAATCTTTTTCGTAGCCTAATGTTTATGGGTGTAGAAAAATAAGGTTTCTTGGTCATAGCGCAGTGTTTCTCCTGCTTAACTAAACATTACTATAATACAAATTAGCAAATCTGTATGTCGTATATATTCACTTGTACGATTACGTATTTTTTGGAATGAAAGAACGTCAGTCAGGGTTGCTTGATCTGTATTTTTATGGACAGGGTTGATGCATGAAAAAAAAAAATAAAACATTCCACTTCCCAGTGCAAAACAAAGGGCTAATATGCATGCTGAGCAGTCCCCTACGCAATCCTTACTTTAGGTTTTCATGTAATTTTTGGTCTAGAGTGTAATACCAAGCCTACTCTTTGCCAGAACAGACTAGAGAAAATATATGCAAATTCAGAAGATTTTGCAGTGATAGGTTATTTTTCTTGGCTAGGCAAGGTTAGGCAGGCTTAGTTAGTTAGGAACATATTTTATCTATTTTTTCTAGTTACTCATTTAACCGGTCCGCTGCGATTGGCACGAATTTTGCCTTCACTGGTAACCTGGCGCGAGATTCTCGAAGGTTACGTTGACGTAAGCCTACGTTTTCGTAGCTTATGTGGGCCTTACGATGACGTAACGATGGATTGGCGTGACGTCACGCGAAACTTCTCTGTTAGAGAAGTTTCGCGTGATGTCATGCCAATCCATGACGTCACGGCCGCGGTTGGCGGAATCGGCCGAGACCTTGCGGGAGGTTTCGTGGCCAATGGATTGACGGGACGCGAGTTTCTAGCCTTATTTTGTGGTGTCTGTAGTTAGTAGTTTTGGGCCCTTAGTGCGTAGTTTTGAGAACATTGAGATTCACAAAGCTCGCGCGTTAATAACTGCCAACTAATCGATGACGTTACGGGTTACATTAATAAAAAAAATGTAGTCAAAGCTGATGCTGAATGGATAAAACAACGCAAAAAAATATAACCATCCAAAATGATAAAGCTTAATTAGTTACACAATAGCTGAAGCACGAAATAATTAGTTGTACATTTTTTAAGAACGACAATGAAGGCTCAATCCATAAAGCTCACTGATTGGCTGAGAGAAGCGGTCAAGGGTGATGCTGATTGGCTGAAAGATCATGACGTCACAGCCCGCGTCCCGAAGCAGCCTCAGACTCACCTCAGCATCCGGCGAGGTCACACGCGCGATTGTTTCTCTCGTCTAACTCATTTTAAAACGATTCGGTGGCCTGGCGGGCTGTGCGAGACGAAACTATGGGTGAAGGTGAGTGTAATTACGGTTATTTAGTTGATTGGAGGTTAATGGTTGATGAGATAAAGGCGTGAGGTGAGTTGAACGCCGACAGGTACGCCAAGGTGAGGGGGACGCAGTGTTGCCAACGCCGGAGCTATTAATGAATTTTCTACCAATTATTTATGGATTTATGTACTTATATGGTGATTAATTGGACATTTTTCATGATTTTAGTTTGTTTTAGGTAATTCTTGTTGGTTGGAGTAAGGTATTTGAAGGGGTTTTAGGAAGAAGGTATTGCAAGGTGAGGGGATGCAGTGTTGCCAACGCCGGAGCCATTAATGAATTTTCTACCTTTTATTTTTGGATTTATGTACTTATAAGGTGATTATTTTGATGTTTTTCATGATTTTAGTTTGTTCTAGGTTATTCTTGTTGGTTGGGGTAAGGTATTTGAAGGGGTTTTAGGAAGAAGGTATTGCAAGGTGAGGGGACGCAGTGTTGCCATCTCCGGAGCCATTAATTAATTTTCTACCTTTTATGGGTTTATGTTCTTATATATTGATTATTTTGACATTTTTACGATTTCAGTTTTTTTTAGGTAATTCTTGTTGGTTGGAGTAAGGAGTGTTGCCATCGCCGAAGCCATCATTTTTTTTTTGTTTTACCTTTTATTATGGATTTATTTGCTTATTTGGTGCACTTTTTATATTTTTAATGATTTTAGTTTGTCTCGAGTGACGTGTAGGTTAGAGTAATTTATCTGAAGGGATTTTACTCATTTTAGGAAGACATGACCTAGCCGGAGCTCCTTTTCCCATATATATTTACTCATTTATTTGCTTATTTGGTGCTGTATAATGTTATAGGTCATATTTACGAACTCATGAATAAAAGGATACGTAGTTTGTGACGGTCAAGTTTTTCATGCAAGACTTCGGGCTGCCACGCCATGTCCTTTCCCTTTCCCGCCCTTGCTCCCGCCCCGTCCGCCCCGTCGCTCTCTGCACCATCTGCCTTACTTACTTATTTACATGCTTTAGTTTTATATGTAGTTTGTGACGGCCAAGTTTTTCATGCAAGACGGTTCGGGCTGCCCCTTGTGCTTTCCCGCCCTTGCTCCCGCCCCACCCGCCCCGTTTACCCGGCCCGCGCACGCGCAAGATGGTTCAGGCTGCCCCATGTGCTTTCTCGCCCTTGCTCCCGCCCGCCCCGTTTCCCCAGCGTCGCGCGTGAACTTCATAGTTGATAGACAAGTATAACAATCATTGGCAGGGAGAAGTGGGAAGAAAGGAAGGACGGGGAAGACAGGGGACTCAAAACTAATGGGACTGTCGGGAAGCAAAGAGCATAAAACAGTGAGCTACATGGAAATTTTCTTAGTTAAAAACTGGAAACGGAGAGAGAACTAAAGGCCACAAAGGAAGGTAGTTCAAGGAGTAATGAACGACCTAAGATGCTATTCAACGGATCAGAGGTTACAGAAGAAAAAGCACCACGCTGCACCATCTGCCTCGCTTACTTAATTATAACGAAAGACAGTTTACTATATAGCCTGATGGCCATACAAAAATTATACAAGTTCACCTGTCACACCGTTGTGGACGAATCTTATCTGGTTTGATTTTTTTTTTTATTATTAATCTGCAAACTATTTATCCTTAACCTGAAAATTAATGATCCCAGCTTCCTCCATTATTTAACTTCTGAGGGCAAGTATCTCGACAATGGCGGACGAAACGGTTTAATGTTTAATGACTAATTATTTGTTATTGGTCAAGGACAGTCTGAAAATCTCATTGTGATGGGGCGAGTTTATTCCTCGCGGGGTCAAAGTTGCCAATCGAACGATTATGTCGCTAAATTTTGGTGTTTTCTTTAGTATTTCAAAGAAATCAGGCAAAATCATAAGAGCTCATTTTTGGCAATTTCCAATACCTAAGAGATAAGAGCGTTGATTTTATTGGTTTTCATAGCTTCAGTTCCTTTAGTGTTACTCATCTATTGTCGGAGGTGGATATAGCTGCATAGGTAGCTGAGTTAGCATGAACAGCTACTCACTAGCTCAGTCTGACCTAAAGTGGCCAAAGAAGAAAACGACTTCCATCGGCCAGCCGCGGTGAGTTTGAATTCAAACAAGGATTTACTTTTTTTTTCAGAAAAAAGTCATATCTACAAGGAATTGTTGTAGAGAAGGATGAATATTAAGATAAGATATATCAGAAAAAAGTGACAACTTTCTAGTGCGACGAGTGTGAAAATAGATAAAAAACTGACCTTTGACCCCCCTTGTGGTCAGTGAAATATAGGAAAATATATTTGACTCTTGCTGGGTCTTCGCCCTCTCCTATCACCAGAAAGTATATTGACCCAAGCCAGCCCACCTTAATTCTACTTGACCTCTCCCTGGATCATAAACAACTGTAACCACTAAAAAAATAAGGTACAGAAAGCCCAGCCAGTTGACCACTCAGGGAGACTGGGTGTCCTACTCTGCCCATGTAATTCACTTTCCAGAGATTGGTAAAAGACAAAAAGAATAATAGTCAGTAATTAAAATAAAACAGGAGTTGGATGTGTAATTTACATTTCCACACCTCTTGAAATGGAAACACAATTTTGATTATGATTATTTGTAACATAATGCATACACTGCAAGAAACCTGGAGGAAACTATCAGTAAGGTGAAGGAAAAGTTGGGGGCATACGGTATAATTGTGTGTGGCCTCAGTGCTCATCACAGTCTCATCCTTTATTTATTTATTTATTTTTTATTTTTTTAATGTTTGGCTGATGGTGTGGTAGGCTTCCATGATGAGGCCTGGTGGTCGGCCCTATCCTGTTAATGTCACAGGCAAATGCTTTATTGTGGTGCTGTTCCTGCTTGGCTCATGATACCCCCAGAGCTCTCCTTGATCCTCTTTAGAGAGATTCACTAGTCTGGTATTGATGGTCATCAGGACTGCACGTGGGTTGTCTTCGGCCACTTGTCAATGACTGAAAAATGTCAGCTTTAAGCGGTGGGCGGGACTTGAATCCGGGTCCTCCAGGACATTGTGCCTGCGCTCCGACCACTTAGCCGCTGCCTCCCCTTTAAGCCTGTAGTGTGTGAGGACTCAAACGTGGGACACAGGGCAAGTGCCCCATGATAATAAAGTATCTAGTAATTAATAATAGTGATATTTGTTTTGATGTTAAAGATGTAGCCTATATGTTTTAATTTATACATGGCTTGTTTTTTTTCTCTTTGCAGATTTTGGGGAATAGTGTTTGAAAAGTTTTGGAAATGACAAGAGTATTTGTGTTAGGAATGTGAGTGTGAATGTTGGAAGCAAGGATATGAGGGTGGTTGGGAAGTGGGGTGTTGATTGAGTGAAGGAGGATGGGCAACACCTTGCGGATGTCTGTGTAAGGGGAGAGGGAAGAGCTTGATGGGTTATGTAGCTATGGGTGATAGGTGGAAGCAGGATGTATTGGACCGACGGTTGTGAGAGGAATGTAGGAAAAGTTAGGACTGGACAGAAGTGGGAATGTTAAAGAAATAGTGAGAAGGAAGGAAAGGAAGGAATACTTTGGTGAAAAAATTGGTTAGGGAGAGTTAAGAAAGATGAGGAATATGGGATGCAATGACCAGGTGGTGGGTGGACATGATGTGACAGAGAGGAAAGAGAAAGGAAAGATGGTGGTGATGAATGAAAAGGTGAAGAGTGCACCCAGATAGAAGAGACAGAATAGTGACTGGAGCAGACTTTAGTAGACAATAGACATATAGGCAAAGGAAAAAGAGGCAGTGAGAAAGTGATAAGAGGGCATGATATCACAAAATAATGATGAAGAAAAGATGGTGGTGAATTTTGCAGGGGAGAATGCACCAAGAAAGTAGAGAAAAAGTGGTGATTGGAGCAGATTTCAATGTGCATATTAGTGAAGGGACCAGAGACATTGAGGTGATGGGTTGGCATGGTGTCACAGAGAGGATAGAGGAAGGACAGAATCTGATGATGGTGGAATTTGGGGGAGAGAGTGTGTACCCTGGAAGGAGAAAGAGGGGTGAATGAAGGGGACTTAAGTTAGTATATTAGTGAAGGAAATAGAGGTGAAGAGGAGGTGATGGGTGGCCATGAAGTCACAGAGGAATAATAAAGAAAAGATGGTGAATTTTGCGAAGCAGAGCATACCCAGAAAGGTGGGAAAGAATAGTGATTTGAGCAGATGTCAATGGGCATTTTGGTGAAGGGAACAGAGGCAGTGAGGAGATGATTGGTTGGCATGGTGTCAAGGAGAGGAATTAGGTAGGAAAGATGATGGTGGATGGAACAGTGAAGGTTGTTCCCAGGCATGGAAAAGAGTGGTGACTGGAGGAGACTTCAGTGGGTATAATAGTGAAGGGAACAGAGGAGATGAGGAGGTGATGGGTGTGTGCAGCATTAAGGAGAGGAAAGAGAAAGGATGGAATTTGATGATGGTGGGGGAGAGTGTGCTTAGGAAGGAGACAAAGAGTGGTGACTGGAGCAGACTTCAGTGAGTTTATTGGAGAAGGACGAGAGGTAATAAACTGGTGATGGGTAGGTGTGGCGTAAAGGAGAGGAAAGAGGAAGGGCAGGATCTGATGGTCATGGATTATGTGAAAAGGGTGAAAATGGCTGTAAGAAATATTTTAAGAACAGGGAGGAGTGGAGGGTGGCATGTAAAAGTAGAGGGAAGTGCTAAAAGGTGGAGTATGTATGTCGTAGGCAGGAGGCAGAAACAGAAAGAGGTTAGAGATGTGAGGTGGTGGTGACTGGGGAAAGAGAGAGAGTTAGACAAGGGATGACTTTGCAGATGAAGATAAGGAAGAGAGTGATGAAAGGTGAAAAAGGCTTGTGCAGAGTGGAGTTCAGGGAGAAGATAAGAGACACTGGATGGTAGAGAGGAGTTACTGGATGGCTGGAGAATACTGCAAGAAGGGATGAGTGAGACAGTTAGGAAAGTACTCAGTGTATCATTTGGACAGAGGAAGGAAGACGTGGAAACTTGGCGATGGAATGAGGAAGTAAAGGAAAGCATACTGAGGGAGGGGTTGGTGAAGAATAAGTGGAATAATCACATAGAGTAGACAGGAGTACAAGGAGAAAAGACATAATATATAGAGAGGTATTGTTGGAGAAGGCATAGGGGACAGAGACTTGGCAATGGAATGTGGAAGTAAGGAAAGCTTGTGGAGAGAGAGCTTGGTGAAGAATAAGTGGAATAATCGCATAAAGAGAGTAGACATGAGTACAAGGAGAAAAGACATAATACAAAGAGAGGTATTGTTGGAGAAGGCATAGGGGACAGAGACTTGGCGATGGAATGCGGAAGTAAAGGAAAGTGTATGGAGGGAGAGCTTGGTGAAGAAAACGTGGGATAATCAGATGAAGGTAGACAGGAATACAGGCGTAGGGGACAGAGACTTGGTGATGGAATGTGGAAGGAAAGAAAAGCATGTGGAGGGAGAGCCTGGTGAAGAAAACGTGGGATGATCAGATGAAGGTAGACAGGAATACAGGCATAGGGTGATGGAATGTGGAAGGAAAGAAAAGCATGTGGAGGGAGAGCCTGGTGAAGAAAACGTGGGATGATCAGATGAAGAAAGTAGACAGGAATACAAGATGAGGTGTAAAGAAAAAGGAGGTATCAATGGAGAAGGCTAAGAGGACAGAGACAAAGCGATGCAATGGGAAAGTAAAGGATGTGGAGAGAGAGATAATTAAAGTGGGTTACCGATATGAAGGAAGTAAAGTGAAGTACAAAGAAATTAGGCGTAAGGCAAAGAGAGATAGATATTGGTGGTGAAGGCAAAGAAAAGGTGTACAGTGAGTTACATGAGGAATATTACACTGAGGAAGGAGAAAAGGATTTATTCTGATATGCTAGACAGAAGGACCAAAGTCATAGAGATATACAAGAGGTTTGGGTGATGAAGGATGGAAATGGCTAAGGATGACAAGTGAGGAAGGCATGGTAGGAAAGGAATGGATGGAGGAGAAAAGGAGGAGAGATGGGGACAAAGTGAGGAATGTATTTAACGTACAAAGTGTGGTAAGAGGAAAAGAGGACAAGGAAAGAGAGGAAAGCAAGAGGAGGAAGGGGTTTCATTGTGTTTTGTGGGTTAAGGGAAAGCATATGACAGTGTGTCTGGAGAAGATGTCAGTTACTGCTCGAGGATATCAGGAATAGGGGAGAATATGTAAGAATGGTGCAGGGGATTTAGAAGGGCAGAGTGCAATAGTGACAAATGGGTTCAAGGTGGAAGTGGGATTGTATTAAGGAATCATTAGCAATAGTCATGGACAGGTTGATTGATGAGGTGAATGTAACAGCAAAGGGAGTAGATTTTGGAGTTACTGAATGAGTGAGATGTGGTACTGTGAGATGACAAGGACATGTGGTGAGAATGACCGAGGATGACTTTGGGTAGAGAGTGTGTGAGGGCAGGAGTGAGCAAGAGGGAGTGTGTCAGGGTGAAACAGTCAGTGAAGTGCATCAAGAACCTGGACCTGTTAGCACCAAGTGAAGTGAAGTGAAGTGAAGTGAAGTGCCATCGATACTGTGTGGGTCACTGTAACCACCCAGTGCCCCGCACCACACCTCAGGGGCGGCCCATGGCTCTGTGCTGTGGTGCCGCCCTGCCTGTAGGGGTCTGGCGGAGGTGGTGCAGGGTTGTGTCGGGACTGACTCAAGTATGCCGTCCATGCTCCCCGCCCTTCAAGGCTGTGGGTGGTGGATGGGCAGAAAGACCACTGTGCCTTAGACATGACCCTGTGCCGCTGAGGCCAGACTCCTGCCGTCCTTAAAGGTGAGCTGAGTTTGTGTATTCTGCGGCTTCTTTGTACACTTTGTCTCTCCAAAGTTTTGGCACAGATGAGCTGAAGAGTAGATGCAAGGAAAAGTTCCAATATGGGATAAACTGTTCTTGCTCTTCATGCTATAGATCATGAATGCAGGAGTATTTCTATAAACCACTCATTCATTTTTTACCACGACTCAGTATTCCACAGTAATTTTCTCTCATGATACAAATAGAAATTGGACTGGCACTTATGAATCTGTGAACATCACCTAACAAAACTTTCTCCTTCTCTTTATAGCTGACCTGCTGGCTGGTGGAGGCCTCGGCACCGGCTGGCCAGTGTGAAGGCGCCTGCTTGGTCTGCTCTTCAGTGTTGGTGAGTGTCTGGGGGCATGGGCAGCCCCTTGGTGGTGTGTGAAGGGGATGGAAGAGGTTGATAAGTCAAGTGAAAAAATGTCAAATGACATTTCCAGAGACATTCAAGTATATGTAACCGTCTCCCTCTCTGCCAGGTAAGTACCATGTACAGCTCATCGCGGGACAGCGTGGGACAGCGCGGGACAAGAGGAACGGCACAAGGAAAGTGACAAAGTTCCATTCTTTGGTTAGGGCTCGTCTAGGATGCTAACCTTACCCTTGCCTTTCAGGAACACAATAATGTTGGCTAAGTCTTTCCAGGCACTCTTTGGCTCCTGGGACAGTGTGGAACAAGAGGAACACATCTTTTTGATGCCTGGGACAGTGTGGGACAAGAGGAACACATCACCAAGAAGCAGACAAGCGTGCAAACAAGGAAAGTAAAAACTGTTATTATACTTTGGTCAGGTGGTTAGACCTCGGCTAGGATACTAACCCTATCTTGCTTTTCAGGGATTAAAGAATGTCTGTGAAGTCATTTCAGGTACAGCTCCCTGCCCAAATTATTTGTTCCCCTGTGCTGTGACTCCAGGAATGTGTCAGAAGGACTGAAAAGGACTGATCCCATCACCTTCATGAAGTTAGAATCAGAGGACAAAAGGAACTCAGCTGATGGCCTTCACAGTCTCTTGTAATATAGGCACCTCATCCAGTTCAGATTTTGCTGAAGTTTCAGAGACCTGAGCAGTCTGGATTTACGCCTGGTAAGTAAAACAACGGACCATATTTTAGTGCTTTGCTTACTGGAAAAGCTCTGATGTGGGTTCTGATTCTGGTGCTTGAAAACCCATTACCCCAGGACACAGAGAAAGTGCCTCACAATGATATCATTATGATAATAATAGTAATGATATTGATATTAATAATGACAATAAAGATGTATAGAGTTGCTTTCATTTATCCATGATTTGTGTTTTTTCCCTGCAGATTGTAGTGAGCATTTACAGCAGAGTTGAAAAGTTTTGGAAATGGAATGGATCAGTGAGTGAAGTGGGCAACTCTGAGGCAGTTTTGACATGTCATGAAAATGAATGAGGAGGACTCTGTGAAAAGTGTGCAAGCACTGATGGAAGTAAAGTGGAGTGAAGTGTAGTGCCATTGGATGTGGGTCACTGTAACCACCCAGTGCCCTGCGCCACACCTCAGGGGCGGCCCATGGCTCTGTGCCGCGGTGCTGCCCCGCCCGTGGGGGTCTGGTGGAGGTGGTGGAGGGTTGTGTCAGGACTGACTCAAGTATGCCGTCCACTCTCCCTGCCCTTCAAGGCTGTGGGTGGTGGATGGGCAGAAAGACCACTGTGCCTTAGACATGACCCTGTGCCGCTGAGGCCAGACTCCTGCCGTCCTTAAAGGTGAGCTGACTTAAGTTTGTATATTCTGCTGTTTCTTTGGACGCTTTGTTCTGGCTTAAATGAGCTTAGAGTAGATGTAAGGAAAAATTTATACATATTTGAGATAAACTGAATGCTGTTCCTAATATTACTTATTAGCTCTTATAATGTCATGTATGAATCAGAGATCATCACTAAATGAGTCTTTCTCCATCTCTTTATAGCTGACCTGCTGGCTGGTGGAGGCCTCGGCGCCGGCTGGCCAGTGTGGAGGCGCCTGCTTGGTCTGCTCTTCAGTGTTGGTGAGTGTCTTTGGGCCATTGGCAGCCCCTTGGTGGTGTGTGAAGAGGCTGAGAGAGAGGGATTTCTGGAATAGATTGATGTCATGTGACAAGTGGCAAATGACAGTTTCAGAGAAATTCACATACATGTATGTAATTTTAACCCTGTCTCCCTCTCTGCCAGGTAAGTACCATGTACAGCTCATCGCAGGACAGCGTGGGACAGCGCGGGACAAGAGGAGAGCACAAGGAAAGTGACAGTTCCATTCTTTGGTTAGGGCTTGGCTAGGATGCTAACCTTACCTTTGCCTTTCAGGAACACAATAATGTTGGCTAAGTCTTTCCAGGCACTCTTTGGCTCCTGGGACAGTGTGGGACAAGAGGAACACATCTTTTTGATGTTTGGGACAGTGTGGGACAAGAGGAACACATCTTTTTGATGTTTGGGACAGTGTAGGCCAAGGGGAACACATCACCAAGAAGCAGACAAGTGTGCAAACAAGGAAAGTAAAAGTTATTATTGTTCTTTGGTCAGGTGGTTAGGTTTCAGCCAGGCTACTAACCCTATTCTTGCCTTTCAGGGATTAAACATTGTGTGTGAAGTCATTTCAGGTACAGCTCCCTCCCCATTGTTTGTTCCCCTGTGCTGTGATTCCAAGAATGTGTCAGAGGGACTGAAAAGGACTCATGCCATCACCTTCATGAAGTTAGAATGTGATGATGAGAGGAATCCAACAAATGACCTTAGCAGCATCTTGACAAGTGTTGGCACCTTGCCCAGTTCACTTCATGCTGGTTGTTGTGAGGGGCGATGGATCACTGAACTTCATGCTGAAGATGCATGAACCTGAGCAGTCTGGATTCACGCCTTGTAAGTCAACAGCCAACTGTATCTTAGCACTCTGTGTACAGTTAACACTATGATGTGAGTTTTGCTTGTAGAGCTTGAAAATTCATTGTTTCAGGACACAGGGCAAGTGCCCCATAATAATAATAACTGCATAATAATGATATAACAATTTTGCTGATAATGGTGATATGGAAAATAATAATAAAGATGTATAGATTTGTTTGCATTTATTATTATTATTTATATTTATTATTATTATTGTTATTTATATTATTTATTATTATTTATTATTATATTTTTTCTCTTTGTAGACTCTTGGAAGGATTTAGTGAAGTGTTTGGAAAGTTTTGGGAATGAGTTGCTGAATGGGTGAAATGCAGCACGGAAAAATTTTGGACATAGATGAGAAGAAATGAGGACTTTGTGAGGAGACCATTAGAAGTTAATAAAGTGAAGTGAAGTGCAGTGCCATTGGATGTGGGTCACTGTAACCACCCAGTGTCCCGCGCCACACCTCAGGGGTGGCCCATGGCTCTGTGCTGCGGTGCTGCCCCGCCCGTGGGGGTCTGGTGGAGGTGGTGGAGGGTTGTGTCGGGACTGACTCAAGTATGCCGTCCACTCTCCCTGCCCTTCAAGGCTGTGGGTGGTGGATGGGCAGAAAGACCACTGTGCCTTAGACATGACCCTGTGCCGCTGAGGCCAGACTCCTGCCGTCCTTAAAGGTGAGCTGACTTAAGTTTGTGTATTCTGCTGTTTCTTTGGATGCTTTGTTCTGGCTTAAATGAGCTTTGAGTAGATGTAAGGAAAGATTCATATGTATTTGAGATAAACTGAGTGCTGCTCCTAATATTATTTAATGGCTCTTTTAATGTCATGTATGAATCAAAGAACATCCCCTAATGAAACTTCCTCCATCTCTTTATAGCTGACCTGCTGGCTGGTGGAGGCCTCGGCGCCGGCTGGCCAGTGTGGAGGCGCCTGCTTGGCCTGCTCTTCAGTGTTGGTGAGTGTCTTTGGGCCATGGGCAGCCCCTTGGTAGTGTGTGAAGGGGCTGTGAGAGAGGGACTTCTGGAAGAGATTAATGTCAAGTGAGAAATAGCAAATGACATAGTTCCAGAGAAATTCACATACATCCATGTAACCCTGCTTCTATCTTTGCCAGGTAAGTACCATGTACAGCTCATCGCGGGACAGCGTGGGACAGTGCGGGACAAGAGGAAAGGCACAAGGAAAGTGACAAGTTTCATTCTTTTGTTAGGGCTTGGCTAGGATGCTAACCTCACCCTTGCCTTTCAGGGTCTGAATAATGTTGGCTAAGTCTTTCCAGGCACTCTTTGGCTCCTGGGACAGTGTGGGACAAGAGGAACACATCACCAAGAAGCAGGCAAGATGCCAAATATGGAGAGTATAAACAATTATTGTTCTTTGGGCAGGTGGTTAGGCCTTTGCTAGGATACTAATCATACTTTTGCCTTTCAGGGATTTAATATTGTGTGTGAAGTCTTTCCAGGTACTTCTCCCCTCCTTATGTTGATTCCCTTGTGCTGTGACTCCAGGAATGTGTTGGTGAAGGCAAAGGACTCAACCCATCACCTTCATGAAGACTGAATCAGAAGGCAGCAGAGGAACAGGAAAAACTGAAAGGTCTTTTTTTTCAATAGACAAGAATTGGGTAGGTATATCATCCTGCTAACCTTATGTTGCTTTTCTAATTGGAGAAGTTACTGGGTCCTTTAACCTCTTTTTTTCCTTTTCATGCGTAAATAGTGCATTTTAATCCAAGATACTTATTTTCTCTCCCAGTGGTGGCTTTCTTGAGCTGTAACTTGAGAAATGTGCCAGCAACTGAAAAAGACTGCGATCCATCACCTTCATGGAGCAAGATTTACAGATTTATTTACTAACTAACTGACTCACTGATTGGCCAAGTTGCTAATTACTGACTAAGTGACTAATGAGCAAGTGACTGATTGGGAGATTGAATGACTGACCGTAATCTTTCCCTTTCATTATTGGGTCTGAACTCTTAATCTTCTTGATGATATCTTCCAGGATTGGGTGAGTAGCAGGTCCTAATCTTTGCTTGCCTTTCAAGTAAGTGTTCAGTAATATGCACCTTGAGTCCTTTCAGATATCATGCTCTTCATCAGGGTACTCTTGTTGTGTCTGGATAGCTTAAGTAGGTACCTGCAGAGAAGAAGAAAGCATGAAATCAGAAAGGGGTGAGGAGAGAAGAAGCAACCATGAAACCAGAAATTGCTGTCGCGGTCAAGAAGGAGAAGAAGGAGGAGAGGAGAGGAAGAATAAAGGATGAACTCAGAAATGGCTGAGGAAAGAAGACACCATGAAACTAGAAATTGCCTTCAGTTTAGAAAAAAAAAAAAAGAGGAGGAGGAGGAGGAGGAGGAGGAGGAGGAAGAAAAAGAGTGAGAAAAAGCTCCATATCTATTACATTGGAAATTAGATGAAGAAAAAGATGTCTGAGCAGATTCAAAAGAGGTAAGGAAAAAAAATCATCTTCTCCAGGAGGTATTGAAATTCCAACAGTGGCTTTATTTTAATTATCTTTTATTATATACCCTGAATCATCTAACAGCTAGATATTTTGGTCCTTTCAGATCCTTAATTTATTTCTCCTGTGATGGTGGAAACTTTGAAGAAGGAAGAGTTCAATAGGGTGAGTGTTAAATTTATTATAGTATACTCCCACTTAACCTTGTATATACCTGTGTACCCTGTCATTATTGTGTAAGAAGAAAAGTAAGTTGAGGCATATGATAAGGTGCGCGTGGCTTCGTTGCTCATATCCGTCTCTTTTTTTTAATTTCATGGTGCTACCTACACATGTATTAATAGTTGTATAATCACGTACACTCTGTCCTGCCTGGGGGTTGGGATATGGCATGTTCCTCCCTTTTCCCTTGTTGTTTACCTGCAACAATAAACTATCAATCAATCAATCTTTAGCGCCTTTGGTGGGTAAGATAACTATATGATGAGAGATACATGAAAATAGATAGATAAATGAAATGAAGATATGTTGGATGAAACACGAGGGTGAGAATATTAGTAAACCCATGGAATATAGGGTGAGATGATAATGGAAGACGATGATAATTTTAATTTTCACCAAATATTCTTGACTATCTCTACTTAGAAAATATCAAAGTTCTAAGGGCGAGGCAACAAAGATAAGTGATGAAATTACTTGGGTACGCCGGCTGATGACGTGATTATTTTAACATTGCAAGGGAACGTTCGCAGATGGGAAGCTGTGAACAACGATCGACCTTGCATGAAGTTGATTCTAAATTTATACACAAGGAGACTTTTGGAGGATGGAAAACTTCGTTGTGACATGACCTTAATTTGACATTTAACATTCGTATTAGACGTTAAGAGGAAAAATGTAAAATATTAATCAATACTGCGCATAGCGAGGAT
Organism: Eriocheir sinensis; assembly: GCF_024679095.1. NCBI lineage: Eukaryota > Metazoa > Arthropoda > Malacostraca > Decapoda > Varunidae > Eriocheir > Eriocheir sinensis. Next base: position 1,514,918 of record NC_066530.1, on the reverse strand, counting down.
CATTATACGCTGGAAATTAAAACTTAAAATATTTGGAAGAACTCGCAAAAAAAGAAAGTTTACCCTATAAACAAGTTAAGATTCTAAAGTGTGATGATTACCAAACTATACTTGCAAGAATCTTGATTGATTGATTGATAGTTTATTGTTGCAGGTAAACAACAAGGGAGAAGGGAGGAACATGCCATCCCAACCCCCAGGCAGGACAGAGTGTGATTATACAACTATTAATACATGTGTAGGTAGCACCATGAAATTAAAAAGATACAATGGTAGGAAGGAAAGCACAACAAGGGAGGGGGCAGTACCTCAATAGCGCTTGCTTTATGGTTGTTAGGTGATATCTATACTACTGGAAGACAAATATGCTATAGTTGAGCATTAGGTATGGTTAGATAAGTTACTAGAATACAAAGGAGTAATAGAATTATAAATTATGGTGACGAGTTTCCATTCTCTGTCGAAAGAAGCAGCTAAGCAGTATATCCAATTCAGCTGTTTTCCCGCCCAAACCGAGTTTAGCGACTTGCAGTAGTTTGCGGGATTATTATAATGCACAATTTTCTTCGATTTCTTAGAGATAGTAGTACCGTGGTATATATAAAGAACATTCTACATTTTTCCATATGATAGTAAAATTTGGGGCGTGTTAAGCTTAAAATAAAATAATGTTCGTAAGTAGCGATCGAGTTCCGTTTTTTTTTTCACTTGCATATTTCACCTTGATGATTGTAATGACATGTCGTTGTACATTGAAAAAAAGGTGTATACGTTATTTAAATTCTTGATTGGGCTAATTTGAAGAATATTTTGCGGGTAAGTCCGCCGCGGGATACTCCTACAATGACTTGGCAACGCTGCAGATAGGGAAATGCAGTGTTGCCAGCAGACTCCCAAATCCTCATTGTCGTACACCACATGCCAAAATATTCTTTATCTGACCGGGTTATCGCATCCTCGCAAACTACGGATTAAGTCGTTATTAGTTATTATCGCACCTACATGCTTTTAGAGGGTAATGAACGTTGCTAAAGAGGATTCTATTGCAACTTATCCATTATCCATGCCCTACGTACGAGCTCTTCCCACGTTAGCATGTCACATTATAAGTATATGTGAATTATCGCACTTACCTGGGACTGGCACGATAAAGATACTATTTATTGTTAGACGATAACATATCAAATAGCAAGCCGCTCAAAACTTAGAGATAAGATGATGCAAAGAAAGACCAAGGATGAGACGTACGAAGCTATTCAAATCGTATTATTTCAACTTAACTCATTTGCAATCCTACACTGCATCACTTTAGTATCCCAAGTTAGTGAATGAGCTTCGTTTATTAGTCTGTTTTGTACTATATTTGTTCACTGACGTAATTATATCTTTCGTCTTTTACATATAATCCATCCATTTCTTCCTATAGCTCTCCCTCTCTTCTTTCTACACGTACTGAATGTATATACGTGCTTCCATTCTTATTACTTGTCTTTCTTAACACCCTTTTCGTAACACAATATGCCAACCTTTTCCTCGGTCTCCCTATAGTATCCCTTTACCCTGTACCGTACTTTCATTCTCTTTGGTTTTCTATAAATTGCTACATATTATTCCCTTTTCATTATTCTCCTCTTATGCTGTAGTGTATAACTGCTCCACTGTGATCTTATATGCTATTTGTCAATTAATATTATCCTCTCACCTTCCTTTGCATTTTCTATCACCTCCATTTATTATACCGTAAAGAGCTGGAGTATCGTAGCTCATGTTAGTTATCATACATCGGGCTTCAAAGGAGGCTGGGAGGCAGTTCACAGGAGCCGCGCCCCCAGTCACCCTGTAGATCCGTGTGTAGGGGGACGCTACGCCGCGCCCTCGCCTCTGTGCCCCCTCGAACAAGTGGTCTCTGGTGGTCCTCGTCACGGCCATTAAAGCGGGATTATGCAGGCCATCAAGTGTGTGGTGGTGGGCGACGGGTGAGTGTGATGATGGAGGTGGCGGTGGTGAGGTGGTGGTGTGTGGGCACGGCTCCGATGGCTGCTGGCTCACTGGCGGCCTTATATAGCGGTGATTGTGTTGTTATTATTGTTGTGACGTGGTTTTTAAGGCTCATTTTGGTTTTAGGAAGTACGTCTAGCTATTTTTTCACGTGTTTGGCTCTTAGAAAGGGGTTTGGCTGGCTCCTTCCCTCCCTCCCTTCCTTATCGTTGGCTGCTGGCTCACTGGCGGCCTTATATAGCGGTGTTTGTGTTGTTATTATTGTTGTGACGTGGTTTTTAAGGCGTATTTTGGTTTTAGGAAGTACGTTTAGCTTATTTTTACACGTGTTTGATTCTTAAAAAGGGGTTTGTCTGTCTCCTTTCCTCCCTTCCTTATCGTTGGCCGCTGGCTCACTGGCGGCCTTATATTGCGGTGATTGTGTTGTTATTATTGTTTGGACGCGGTTTTTAAGGCATATTTTGGTTTTAGGAAGTACGTTTAGCTTATTTTTTCACGTGTTTGGCTCTTGGAAAGGGGTTTGGATGGCTCCCTCCCTTCCTTCCTTATCGTCTGGCTGCTGACTCACTGGCGGCCTTGTGTAGCGGTGATTGTGTTGTCATTATTGTTTGGATGCGGTTTTTAAGGCATATTTTGGTTTTAGGAAGTACGTTTAGGTTTTTATTTCACGTGTTTGGCTCTTGGAAAGGGGTTTGGATGGCTCCCTCCCTTCCTTCCTTATCGTTGGCTGCTGGCTCACTGGCGGCCTTATATAGCGGTGATTGTGTTGTTATTATTGTTTGGATGCGGTTTTTAAGGCATATTTTGGTGTTAGAATGTATGATTAGCTCTTATTATCACGTGTTTGGCTCTTGGAAAGGGGTTTGGATGGCTCCCTCCCTTCCTTCCTTAACGTCTGGCTGCTGGCTCACTGGCGGCCTTATATAGCGGTGATTGTGTTGTTATTATTGTTGTGACGTGTTTTTTAAGGCTCATTTTGGTGTTAGAATTTACGTTTAGCTTTTTATTTCACGTGTTTGGTTCCTGGAAAGGAGTTTGGCTGTCTCCCTCCCTCTCTCCTTCCCTCCCTTATCGTCTGGCTGCTGGCTCACTGGCGGCCTTATATAGCGGTGATTGTGTTGTTATTATTGTTGTGATGTGGTTTTTAAGGCTCATTTTGGTTTTAGGAAGTACGATTAGCTCTTATTATTACGTGTTTGGCTCTTCGAAAGGGGTTTGGATGGCTCCCTCCCTCCCTCCCTTCCTTATCGTCTGGCTGCTGGCTCACTGGCGGCCTTATATAGCGGTGATTGTGTTGTTATTATTGTTGTGACGCATTTTTTAAGGCTCATTTTGGTTTTAGGAAGTATGTTTTAAGTTTTTATTTCACGTGTTTGGGTCTTGGAAAGGGGTTTGGCTGGCTCCTTCCCTCCCTTTCATCCTTATCGTTGGCTGCTGGCTCACTGGCGGCCTTGTACAGAGGTGTTTGTGTTGTAATTATTGTTGTGATGTGGTTTTTAAGGCTCATTTTGGTTTTAGGAAGTACGTTTAGCTTTTTGTTTCACGTGTTTGATTCTTAAAAAGGGGTTTATCTGTCTCCCTCCCTCCCTTCCTTATCGTCTGGCTGCTGGCTCACTGGCGGCCTTATATAGCAGTGTTTGTGTTGTTATTATTATTTGGACGTGGTTTTTAAGTCTCGTTTTGGTTTCAGGAATACGTTTAGCCTTTTATTTCACATGTTTGGGTCTTGGAAAGGGGTTTGGCTGGCTCCCACCCTCCCTTCCTTCCTTATCGTTAGCTGCTGGCTCACTGGCGACCTTATATAGCGGTGTTTGTGTTGTTATTATTATTTGGACGTGGTTTTTAAGTCGTTTTGGTTTCAGGAATACGTTTAGCCTTTTATTTCACGTGTTTGGTTCTTAGAAAGGGGTTTAGCTGGCTCACGGGCGGCCTTATATAGCATTGTTTATGTTGTTATTATTGTTGTGATGCGTTATTCAAGACTCATTTTGGGGTTAGGAAGTACGGTTAGCTTTTTTTTTTTTGGAAAGGGGTTTGGCTGGCTCCCTCCCTCCCTCCCTTATCGTCTGTCTGCTGGCTCACGGGCGGCCTTATATTTTGTCACATTTAATAGTACTAGTGTTAGGAGCCCGTTTTAAGTTGTATTTTGGTTATAGGTAGTTTATATATTTTTTTCACGTGGTTTAGATCTTGGAAAAGGGTTTGGCTGGCTGATGGGCCTCCTCCCCTCCTTATCAGTGAAGGTGGGTGGGGACGTGGTGGAGGGATGGGGAGGTTGTCAGGCTTTCTGGGCACAACAGGAAATGTTTCTAGTTAATTTTTATTGGGTTTGGATCAGGGAATGTTTGACAGATGGCAGTATGGCTGACTGGCTGGCTGCTTGGCTTCCTTATCAGTGTTGGGAGGTGGGACTGTTTGGCTGACCTTAGCTGTGTTCCAGATATTGGCAACTCAATTTAGGGTAAACTTGATGCTTTTTCACCGGATAACGGCAACCAAAGCGCTTATCCTGGTAATACTATGTGTGAAGCCACTCAGTTGGTACAATATTACATAACTAGTTATTATGTGGTGATAAGTTACTGTATCAATGGCAATAGGTTACTGTCCATTAGGTGAAGATGGGGTTTGTTTGTATGTGAATAATACTTAACCCTTGCCATCCGTGATGCAGACGTCAGCGTCACAATATGGAAAGGGTCAAGACAAAATGGAAGAGGATTAATTCTCTTCTAAACCTCTCAATCCTCCTCTAAATTCCTCTTAATCCTCTTCCAATTTCCTCTTAATTCTCTTCCAATTTCCTCTTAAGAGGTTTAGAAGAGGATTAAAAGGAAATGAAAGAGGATTTGGAGGTGACGCCGACGTCAGCGTCGCCGGAGTGAAGGGGTTAATAAACCAGTGAGCAGAACCCACAGTGAAAAATACCACCGACAAGTGTTGTTACATAGGCTGTACCGCATCAACTGAACTGATTTAGCACTTATAAGTTACTATGTATTAAATTGCATTATTAGTAATGTAGTTGCAGTTTGGTTTGCTGAATTGCCTTGGCCTTAGGTAATTTTGCATAGAATATTTACTCTTGGGCTCGAGATGACCAATCGATGTATACTGCAGTGTTTGTCAGTGGTCCTAACAGGTGCAACACAGTGCAGGTCTCCTCAGCAATTACATAAATGTCGCAGTTATTCAAGACAGAAAAGTTTAATTATTGTCCTGGAAATATTTGACTTTTACTTGAAATGGTTACGCTGTCAATAATATATACTTGAAAAAGCATCTTATCCTACCCGGAAATTAATAGTCAGGATATCTGAAATAGATTGCTCATGTTCGGCAAATATTCCCATATTTCAGCACTAAAGGAAAATTGTTGTGAGCAGGTCCCTAAATTTGGCAGATTTCTTTGGGGGGATAGAGGGCACATAGGTTCATGACTTGGGGGAGGGGGGAGCCAGGGTGGCTAGTCTGTACAGCTGGGGGAAATTTGAAAATGAAGCGCTTTTTGGGTCATTTTGAGGCCAATATAGAAAATGTTGGGGAGGCTATAGCCCTCCTAGCTCCCTCAGAAATTACGGTTCTGATGAGATTTACATGGCAGAATGGGGTATAGCTCAGTATGGCTCCATGAGTTCCTGCCTTCCTTTCCTCCTTCCTTCCCATGGTCTAACTAAAACCTGAAATGTGTAATGTAGTGAAATATCACCTAAAATTCTTGATAGATATGTGGGGTATTAATATGCTGCGCTGTCACCTAAAGTTTCCAGAACATTTGATATCTACATTAGCACAATAGTACCATTCAAATTATACAAAATAAGAGGTAACACATTGTAGTGTCAGTGAATAGCTCAGGGAAACATTGTGGTGCTCTGAAAGCCTTTAAAGATGACATCAGTTACAAAGAAAACAGAAATATTAGGAGGCAACACGACAGGAGGGTGTAAGTGATTGTCGTGTTGTCATATCATTTCATGTGTGTGTTCAAATTGTGGAGGGGGTTGATCAAGGAGTAGGTTATGGGGTTTGAGGTGGAGGTTGGGGGTTAACAAGGAGGGTGTAGGGGTTTGGCAGTGACAGTGTAAAGGTTGACAAGGAGAATGTAAGGGTTGACAAGGAGGGTGTAAGGTATGACAAGGAGGTTTTGGGGTTAAGGAGGAGGTTGTTTTGGAGGCTGACGAGTGAGGTGTGTGGGCTAAGGAAAAAGTCTTGGGGTTGACGAGGAGGTTGTGAGGACCAAGAATGAGGTTTTGGAGGATGAGAAATAAGTTATGGTGGTTGAAGAGGTTTTAAGGCCAAGGAGGAGGTTGAGAAGTGGGTTGTGAAGTTGTGGGTGTTCTGAAAAATGGTTCACATCTTTGCTGATCATTAATTATATGCATCAAACAGCAATTAGCAAAAAAATATACTAAATTACTGTACCATTATGGTGATTTTTTTTTAATTGAGAGATGCAAACATATGTACTAATTGGAGTTGAATAGTGATGAGTGCATGGTGTAAGTGTGGCTGAAGTGCAGTTAAGGCTTCATATATGTGTGTGTGTGTGTGTGTGTGTGTGTGTGTGTGTGTGTAACATTACCCAGCTGACGTATGGTGCAGGGATTGTTTACATGTCTGGTGATGAGAGAGAGAGAGAGAGAGAGAGAGAGAGAGAGAGAGAGAGAGAGAGAGAGAGAGAGAGAGAATAAAAGAGAGAGATGCTGTATACTTCATCCCTTCAGCTCTTTCATCATCACTCCACCACCATAATGTTAATCCCAGCACAATTTAGATTTAATGTAGTTCATTCAATCAAGCTGGATTCCTAGCTGGGTAGGTAGGGCACTGTTGATTGGCTGTAGGCAGGTGGGGTGTCTGACAGCTCCGTCACCCCAAACTCTCACACAGGTTCATAAAATAGCTTTCTGACGTTGGTTCATAAGAATATTTTCTAAGCCTACGTGAAGGTGTTGTGTGAGGGAGTCATCAAACACCCATGTCCCAACAGCCAATCGCCAGCATCTTTACCAGCCTGGCTAGGGATCCGTCTTAAATTAGAGGCTATTGTATTCATGTCATCCACTAATCAATGCTCGGTTCAGTAAACAGTCAAGGGTTTACTTATATTTTATACTTCAGTTTATGAAAGAAAAGTTTGAAACATTGAAAATTTGCTTCATTCCATGGTTAAAGATTAATTTTGTTAGTTGTCAGTAATTTTGCTGAGTAAATGCTGAGGTATATGGTGGGGATCAGGTGGCAAGACAGGGTATCCAGTGCAGATGTAGCTAACAGATGTGGAGCAGAGGACCTGAAAACAGTGCTCAGAAGGGAAAGACTCTGATGGTTTGGACATGTAAAGAAAGCAGGGGAGGATACAGTGCTGGGAGTTTTGGAGAGATTGGAGGTAGAAGGAAGGAGACCAGTTGGTAGACCTAGGAAAATGTGGAGAAGCTATAAACAGGAAGACTTGGCATTGATGGGATTGGATGAGCATCGGGCAGAGGACAGAGTAGAATGGAGGAAAGCCATAAAGCATCCAACTGCTCAGGAAGAGTGAAAACGGATGTTAAATGAAATGATGATGATGATGATGATTTGTCAGCAATTTTAGTTCTTATGTCAGAATGCTGCACACATAATACTGATAGTATACATCCTGTTCAAGATTATATAATGCTATTCCAATAAATTGCCAATATCATATTTATACTTATACTGATGAATTTTTATGAATATAAGAATTAATTATTGAATCCAGCTATCATTTTATTAGTTCTGTTTGTAAAGTCTTGATGTTAATCAGTTCAAAGCTTTGGTCAGCCCTTCACCCCACTGTATACACTGCCATTGAAATCTTGAGAACAAAACCAGTGTGTGTTATTATATTAGGGGCCTTGTCTTTGTAAGCTTTTGGGTCTTGTAAGTGTTTGGAGTTCAGAACTCCATTCAAACCCCTCATCCTATTTATACACACTTGTACTGCCAGGAACAAAACATTCTCAGTGTCACCATCTTTATGTTTTCATGGCTGCATCCATGGAAATAAAATAATGTTGCCTGATGCTGATGTCATTAATTTCAGTGATTTCTAAAATATTGATTGAAACTGAAGCATGAACGTTAATGTTGGCAGTGTTCTCCATCACTATGAGAGGCATCCTAACCACAGAATGTAGAGGGATCATAGCGATCACCAATGAATATCATGTCCTTGCTTAGCCTACTTCAGACGTGCTCAGAAGTGAGTAGGAAGGTGCTATGGTTTGCTCTTCATTCTTCATGTTCTTCACTTTGCACACCCTCCCTCCTCTTGTCTTCATAATGTGTGTTCTGGTTTGTGTTCGTGGTTTGAGACATGAGTTTGAAGTTGGGAAAGCCTTGATGCTCCTCAGAAGTCAAGAAATTCAGCTCCCCATGTAGAACAAATGGAGCAGTCTCAAATCCACAGGTGGTTGAAGCGAAAAGTAATCACAAGTTGAAAAAGAAATTGAATAAACTTGTACTATGATGACAGAACAAAAAGAACATGACAAATCCTATAAATTACAACTAGGTCATGATATGGGTCAGAGACTTGGACATTGACCAAGTCTCACGAAAGGAAAATTAGACATACCCAAAGTGAGACGGAGAGATCTATGTTGGGAATCACTATAATTGATAACAACTTCAAATGGATAAGAGAACAAACAAAAGTAGATGACATGATAGACGATGAAAATGAATGAAGATGAAAATAGCAATGGGCAGGACACATGTTGAAGAGGGAGGCTAACAGATAGAGAAAAGAGTTATTGACTGGGAAAGGAGAATTATTGATTGGGAAAGGACTGACATAATAGGAGGAAAGGGAAGGCTATTTAGCAGATGACGTGATGAAATGAATAAGTCTAAATAACATAAACTGGAAACATAGGACAGAAGTGAACAGAAATAGGGCATAGGAGAGAAATGAACAGAAGTAGGGCATAGGTCAGAAATGGACAAAAATAGTGCATAGGAGAGAAATGCATAGAAATAGGGCATAGGAGAGAAATGGATAAAAATGGGGCATGGTACATAAATAGGGTACATAACACAAATGAATATAGATATGGGCTAGGACATAAATGAATGGCAACACTTGGAGAGGCCTATGTTCTGCAGTGATGATGGAATACAAATGATACTCACCCTCTTATCTCCCTTTATCTTAGAGAGAGAGAGAGAGAGAGAGAGAGAGAGAGAGAGAGAGAGAGAGAGAGTCTATAGGTATGACTTATCTTTCCTAATTGCAGTCCTATCTTGACTTATCATGTTCCTCTTAGTCACAGTCTTACAAGAGTAGTAAAGGAAGTATTAAGTAACTGATTTGTAGGTATTTAGGGTTATATAAAATTAGATAAGTGCTTTTTTCATACATAGTTGGGCCAAGTCTTTTGTAACTCATTTAATTAGTTACTCATTCTCTCTCATTCAGTTTGTTAGTCGATTAATCCTCCAGTCACTCACTTGCTCTCATTCATTCAGTCAGTCCGTCAATCAATCCTTCCTTCAGGTAATCATTTGCTCTCCTTTAGTCAGTTAGTTAGGAAGTCAGTCAATCAGTCTTTACTTATTCATTCACTCACCCTCTCATTCAGTCAGCCAGTCAACCACTCCTTCCTTCCTTCACTCACCCACTCTTTCATTTATTCATTCAGTTAGTCAGTCTGTCAACCACTCCATCCTTCCCTCAGTCTGTCAGTCTGTCAACCACTCCTTCCTTCCTTCACTCACCCACTCTTTCATTTATTCATTCAGTCAGTCAGTCTGTCAACCACTCCATCCTTCCCTCAGTCTGTCAGTCTGTCAACCACTCCTTTCTTCCCTCAGTCAGTCAGATAGTCAGTCAGTCAACCAATTCTTCCTTCACCCATGCATGAGCTCACCCAGTCACTCAGTCATTCACTTGCTGACTCGCCCAAGAATCTGTATCTCCCTGCCTGTCTGTCTCTTGTATATAAACATCAAACACATGTTGTATAAAATTACTGCTTGCTAATGATAACAGCTCTCGTGACACCTCCCTTTCTCTCCATCTTCATCATCCCTCTCCTTTCCTTCCTTCCTTTCTCATTTTCTCCTTTCTTTGTTCTGTTTTATTGCCCTTTTTTCCTTTTCTCTAATCTTTTCCTTTCTTCCTTTGTCTCTTTTCCTAGCTTTCTTTCCTGTTCATATTTCCCTCCTTTTATATATATTTGTTCCTGCATTTTTGAGTCAGTTAAATGATTCATAGTTGTGGCATTGTTAGGTTAGGTTAGGTTATTTTTTTTCTGAGGGTGATGGTGAGAGGAGAGAGATAAAAGCTTCCTCTGAGATGAAAAAAAAATAGTGTTGGGTTAGAATAAAATATGGGGTAAAAATTCAACTAAAAAAAAAAAATAAAATAAAAGCCTGGAATGCACAAGTTGAGCAATAACGGAGAAAATGGCTTCCGGGTAACAGAAAAAAAGGAAGAAAAAAAGGCTTGGTGAAAATAGAGGATGAAAGTTTTTAAAAAGTTGAGGGGAAAAAGTTTAATTAGAGAGAGCAGGTGTTTTTTGTTATTATTAGAGGAAGAACAAGGCTTAGGTGAGGAGTAAGACTAAGGATTTTGTTTATTTTTTTCTGTGAACTAAAAAAAATAGTACTGCCCAGATCACAAGCACTCCCTTCCTTAGCCATTCCCTTAACCCGGTAGCAGCGATGGGCCAAATTTGTGGCCTTACCGTATACCAGCGACATGCCAAATTTTTGCCGTGATATAAACCCCCCAAAATAGATGATGCATAAGCTGATCACAAATGCGTTGATATATATATATATATATATATATATATATATATATATATATATATATATATATATATATATATATATATATATATATATTATGAAATGGTTTGTGTGAGTGATGATTTTTTCTCATTTTTCTCGCTTAGAGGGACCGTTCAGAAACATGATCCCCGCAGCTATCTGGTTAACATCAGTTCGAACAGTATCAGTCAGCCAGACCCCCATTCCCTTTGAGCTCTCCATGAACCACTGCCATGGGCTATTGGCTACATATGTTATATTAATTTTCTCCTAGTATTAGTATGACAACCAGATTCAAGAAAAATGTAATTGGAAGGGAAGTATATGTATTCTGAACTCAACAATGGCAAAAAAGAAAAGAAAGAAAGAAAAAGAAAAATGTTTTGACACTGCTGTGGTTTTTCAAGTTAGTAAGAACTGATATTTCTTACCCAGTGTTTCCTTAAGTAATGGTAAGAACTGATATTTCTTACCAAGTGTTTCCCTAAGTAAAAACCAAGTAATCTGAACCTAGCAAACAGGACACCATCACCGTTGCCAGATTATCGTACTCAGAGACGCGTATTTACTGGTTTCTGGCCCATAACTGTTGTCAAGAAGCATCAATGAGTAACCAATTAAACGATAATGATCTATGCAGGCAGTTATTTAGGTGATGAAAGCAGTTTTTGGGTCGGAAATCAGCAACCATAAGAGGCAGAGTACGACAATCTGGCAACGTTTGAAACCATTATCACACCCTAAAAGAAAAAGAAAAGACCAGCTGGTACGAAATTTTTAGTTGTTGAAATATTTATAAGGAACAAAGAAAATGAGGAACCTTGCATCCAGGAACCTAACTACAACCACCCCCTAAAAAAAACAAAGAGGCCAGCTATTACAGTATGACAATGAAGTAATATGCATCCCAAGGAAGGAATGATACAAGGAAATGCTAGTACTGTCAGAGGAAGACGGTCATCACTATTATCAGCTCTTACGATGACGAACACCCACTCGGTAAGCCAGGCAGTAGAGGAAAAAGATAGGAAGTGAAATGACTCCTCGATGTAGTTCTTAAAAATAGTATCGAACACCCATGGGTCAAGTGAATGTAATTTAACCCGGTAGCAGTGGGGATCATGTTTCTTAAAGACCCCTCTAAGCGAGAAAAATGAGAACAAATCATCACTCACGCAAGCCATTTCTTAATATATATCAACGCATTTGTGATCAGTTTATGCATCATCTATTTTTTTGGGTTATATCATGGTAAAAATTTGACCCATTGCTGGTACACGGTAAAGCCACAAATTTGGCCCGTCGCTGCTACCGGGCTAAGCGAAATCTATAAATGTGGTGTTGGTCAGGTCAGGTATCAGTGGCTAGAGTCTATCATTGTTACCCACCTAACCAACACAACACTATGGGTCGTATTTTTAAAACATTTCTTCGCTCAACTTCACATATTTGTCAAGGCTTTCATAGGAGTTTGGGGCATTTCCAGTAGTAGTTTCATGACCTTGGTGGTAGTTTGACCCTTCTTTAGCATGAACCTAAAAACAACACTCATTAGAACCTGATTGATCACCTCTTTGACCTTTAAAAATAGCCAATGTGAGAAGCGAAAGTGTCTTATAATACTTTTTATTGGCGACTACAACAAAGGATCTGTTATATGAATTTCCCCAAGTCAGAAAATCTTGTGTAGTCTGAATTCAGGCCAACAGGAAATGACAATACCTTCCCCACCCCCCAAAAAAGAAAAATAATTTCACGAAGGAAATTCTATCGCTAAAAAAAAAAAAAAATAGTTGCCTGAAATCTGGAATTCAGGAAACTATAAATAAAATTATGACATCAATTTATATTTCAAGTACATACATGCATCTATTGATAGCCTGTCTTATCAGCACATCTTAGCGAATGACTTCAGCCCTTGCACCAGTCTGCCTACATGAAAGATAAGAAATGAGAAGGCATGAAGATCTACATTAAATTTTCTGTATAAAACTGATGAATTAATGGATATTTTAGGTTTATGAATTTAATAATAACCAATCTTATCAGCATATATTTGCAAAGAACTTTAGCTCTTGCATCGCTGCCTACTTGAATGATAACAAATGAAAGCTGAGAAGATATATATAGAATCACACTCTTGCATCCCCTAATCCAGACACAATAAGAAAAATATGCAAAGAGGTTAAATGTACTAATTATAACCAGCCTTATCAGTGTGTCTTAGAGGAAATTTAAACTTATTCATTCCAAGGGAAGGATAAGATATAAAAAGCCAAAGATATTTATACTGTAATTGATAGCCAAACTTATCCATGCATCTACTAAGTAATTGAGACTCCTGCTGTGTGTGTGTGTGTGTGTGTGTGTGTGTGTGTGTTTATAGTTTTGAGTCTATCTCTTCTTACCACACACACACACACACACTCAAACAAACCAACAAACAAAACAAAAACAAACATCAGTCAACAAGTGGTTAAGTGTTCATCATACATTTTTTTTCACATTCTGTTTACATTTGATCAAGTTTCATTAGGTAGGTTGTTTGCATCGTCCATTTAACGGTCTTTGATAACGTTGAGGTTCAGTTAGACAAGGCGTCAGTGTTTGTAAAGGGAATGTAATTAACGCACTGCCTATGGAGGGGCAGCCTTAATTAGCTCAGGTAGGGAAAGGAAGGGGGGAGGAGAGGAGAAGTTACCTGTGTATTAATTAAGCGAGAAATGAAGATGTCACTCAAATGCTGGAAAAGGAGGAGGAGGAGGAGAAGGAGGAGCGGTAGGAAGGAAAAAGAAAAGAAAAATAGAGGAGCAGAAGCAGCTGGAGGAAAAGGAGAAGGAAAAGTTAAAGAAAGGAGGAGGTGGAGTGACGTAATGGTAAGAGAGAGAGAGAGAGAGAGAGAGAGAGAGAGAGAGAGAGAGAGAGAATTGCTCATTGAACAAACCACAAAATAAAAAAAATGAGACTTCCTCGTTTTCTTCCTACCACCTCCTCTTTCTCCTTCTCTTTCTCCTCCTCCTCTTCCATCACAAGTGAAGGCATAAGTGTTTTATTAGTAAACATAATAGTCGATTTGTGTTTGTAAGGATGTTTATTTGTTTGTAGAGAAGAATAGCAGGAAGTGGAGGAGGAGGAGGAGGAGGGAGAAGAAGAAGAGGAGGAGGAGGAGGGAGAAGAAGAGGAGGAGAATGATTCGCTTGTACGGTATCATAGATTATCTTTGTCTATCTGATAGCGAATTTCTCTCTCTCTCTCTCTCTCTCTCTCTCTCTCTCTCTCGTATGATGATCATTTCATTGCCTCTTCTTTTTTTTCGAGAGACTTGTCACAGAAACGGAAACTGAATATAAATTGATTAACGAAAATAGTAGTTGTAGTTGTAGTAGAAGGAGGAGGAGGAGGAATAACAATTGTGAAGACTCGTATTTAGGAATTGATTGTGTGTGTGTGTGTGTGTGTGTGTGTGTGTGTGTGTGTGTGTGTGTGTGTTCACCTCTGCCTTGGTAACCTGCCAGGGTAAACTTAAGTGGTTTGCCAGAAATTAAACCAAACACACACACACACACACACACACACACACACACCAATGGGGAAATAAATGGAGGTGTGAGAATGGAAAGGAAAAAAGAGGAGGAGGAGGAGGAGGAATAGGAGGGGCATGAAAGAATAGAAGGTAGGGAGGGAAGGAGGGAGAGAGGTTAAAGGTTTAGAGAGCATTAGAGAAAGTGAAAGAAGAGAGAGAGAGAGAGAGAGAGAGAGAGAGAGAGAGAGAGAGAGAGAGAGAGAGAGAGAGATGCCCGAGTAAGTGTTTGTGTGTGTATGTGTGTGTGAGTGTTTATAAGTTAGGGCGGGGCTGCATGGTCAGTAGTAGTAGTAGTGATAACAATGATAATAGGTCTAACAATGTGTATGTATGTATGTATGTGTATGTGTATGTATGTATGTAAGTAGGTAATGGTGTGGTGGAGTGCAAGGATGCCAAATAAGGGGATGGATGAATGGGGACACACACACACACACACACACACACACACACACAGACATGTACGTGGAGATTACGTGATGGTTAGGACTATAATGACAAGGGTGTGACAGGAGGAGGAGGAGGAGGAGATGCTATTTAACTTTTCCTTCCATTCTCCCCGACTGAGAGAGAGAGAGAGAGAGAGGAGTTTTGTTTGTTAGCTTGTAAGGGGGAAGAAAAAACGGAGGAGGAGAAGGTGTAGAGGTAAACATAAGATCCCTTTAACCCATTATATACTACGTGGGGAGGAGGAGGAAGAAGAAGATGTGATGAGGGAAAGTAAAACACCAAGGTTACTATTAATACTCACTACTATTACTACTACCACCACCACTCCTATATAATCTACTCCAGCATTAGCATCAGTAAGGAGATGAAAGAGTAAAGAACGGCAGAGGGCAAGAGTACGCTACCCGAGCCTTGCGGTACGACACGTTAGGCTGTAGTTGGCTGGCAGGCTGCGGCTGGGCGGGAGGGAGGGGGCGTGTTGTTGACATGAAGCGCTGCCTGACGTACGATAACCTACTCCTCGCTGCTGTTCTTTATTATTATTGCTATTTGTTATTGTTATGGATCGTTACACTCATCCCGTAAGAGCATAAAAGCATAAGGTGTATATATATTGTCAGGTTTCCCGTCAGTGTTGAAGGTTTTAGTGTTTTATTGTGAAAGTGTGATGTAATAGTCTGTGTGTGTGTGTGTGTGTGTGTGTGTGTGTGTGTGTGTGTGTGCTTAAAATTGTCACATCGGATTGAACATTGTAGGAAAGCCTAAAATCTGATAAATTCTGAAAACCTCTCTCTCTCTCTCTCTCTCTCTCTCTCTCTCTCTCTCTCTCTGTACAGTGTTTATGATGGAACAGGAAGAGGAGAGAAACAACAGGAGGAGGAGGAGGACTTTATGAAGGAGGGACGTGGGAGGAAAGACAGCTATGAGAGTATTTTTGGAGAGAGAGAGAGAGAGAGAGAGAGAGAGAGAGAGAGAGAGAGAGAGAGAGAGAGAGATTTTGGCTTAAGTTCCCCTGTCCAGAATTAGTTCGTTTGGCCTCCCTGAACACCTTTACCTGTCCTCCTCCTCCTCCTCCTCCTCCTCCTCCATCATTATCTGTCATCTTCAAAAGTTTGTCAGAGGGAAAGATTTAAATGTTGATAAATATTTAGTGATGCTGATGTGTGAGAGAGAGAGAGAGAGAGAGAGAGAGAGAGAGAGAGAGAGAATACATCCGTGCTTCCTGTTTTACGTTGAGTGAATCATGCATTCCAGGACAAATCTCTCTCTCTCTCTCTCTCTCTCTCTCTCTCTCTTCACTCTCTCTCAGTATTACCTTCCACAAAATTATTATCTTTTCTCTCTCTCTCTCTCTCTCTCTCTCTCTCTCTCTCTCAGTATTACCCTCCAGAAAGTTATTATCTGTGTCCTTCCTACCTGCTCCTCCTCCTCCTCCATCATCATCATCGGTTTGTCATGATGAAAAGTTCAGTGACCACCCTCTTCTCCCCCTCCTCTCTCTCTCTCTCTCTCTCTCTCTCTCTCTCTCTCTCTCTCTCTCTCTCTCTCTCTCTCTCCATGAAATCGACAGCAGGGAGGGGAAGGAAGAGGAAGTGTGATCATGATTAATGCGGAGGAGGAGGAGGAGGAAGAAGCACGTGTATGTAAGGAAGACAAGGTGTCGATTAGCCAGTAAGAGGAAGAGGAGGAGGATTTTAGATGGAGAAGGAAGAGGAGCGGCAGGAGGAGGAGGTAGTGGTTTTGGATGAGAAGTTAGAAGTGAAGATAGAGAATGAAGTGGAAAGGAAGGAGAGTGTGAGGAGATTTTGGAAGTGAGAAAGTTAAGTTGGAGTAAAAGAAAAGAAGGAAAGGAAGGAGGTTTAGATAGAAAAACAGATAAATATGTTGAAGGAAAAAGAAGGAAAAAGATAAATTGAGTTTGAGGAAAAGAAAGATAGGAGGCGGAGGGTGTGAAGAAAGGAAGATAAGAGATTTGAGAGGGAAAGAGGAACTGTGTAGGGGAGGAAGAGGAAACATATGTAAGAAAATAATGAAAAGAAGTGCAAGAAAAGTTGAAAGGGAATGAAGGAAAGAAAAAAAAAGGAGGGATGGAGAAGATAAGAGTTGTCAGTCAGTCTCTCTCTCTCTCTCTCTCTCTCTCTCTCTCTCTCTCTCTCTCTCTCTCTCTCCTTTGGTCATATCCTGTCTCACTTTCAAGAAATCCTACTGTCGTTTATACATTTTTTCTTGTCCCTTTTTCTTTGTTTTATTTTCGTTTTCGTCTTTGTTGTAAGTCTTCCTCCTGCTATCATCGTAAACAACTATACATAAACATTTTTCTTTTGTTTTCGTTTCGTCTTCGTAGTAAGCTATCTATCCCTCCTGTTAACGTACGCCCCCGTCAGCAAAACACCATACTTTTTTATATATTTTTAGTTATCGTCTTCGTTATTACCTTCCCCTTTTCGCTGTTACCATATGCAGAAATCGTTGTTAATGATTTTGTTTTTGTTATTTTTTTCATCCATTTCTCAGTCTGGTTAAGTGATCTGAGGTTGAGAGAACGAACAGTAACAATGGATTTATACATGTGGATTAGTGCATGTTCAGGAAGGAGATACACGTAAAAATCAGGTTCACGATAGGTTAGTGGAGGAGAGGAACAGATTAATCAAGTAATTTAGGTACAGGAATAGAATAGTGGAGGAGAAGAGAATAAACAGGTATATAATATAGGTAATACAGGTACTAAAACGAAATAAGGTTAATAACAGGTTCACGAATTGGTTAGTGGAGGAGAGGAACAGATTTAGCAGGTAAATCAGGTTCAGGTTCAGGAATAGAATAGTGGAGAACAGAATAAACAGGTAATACAGGTAACGAAATAAATTAGATTAAAACTAGTTCACGAATAGGTTAGTGGAGGAGAGGAACGGATTTAACAGGTAATATAAGTTGAGGTTCTTAAAATATAGGTAAAAACAGGTTCTGGAATAGGGTAGAGGATGGGAGGAAGAAATCCGAGCTGGTTAGGTTATGTAGTAGTAGTAATAGTAGTAGTAGTAGAAGTAGTAGTAGTTGTTGTTGGGGTGAGGATAGAGATTGTTGGAGGAATATAAGGACAGTAAGGGAAGAGAATGGGAGATAAGGCAAGGGGAGGTAGAGAGAGGGAGGGTGGGAGAGGAAGGTTG
>NC_066530.1:1466912-1489412 GCF_024679095.1 Eriocheir sinensis | reverse complement strand
TGAAGAGAAAGATAAGGAGGAGGAGAAAGTGAAGGAGAAAGATACAAAAGGTGATAGTGAATAAGGAGGGAAAGGAAGAGGAAAGAGAAGAGAAAACAAAGAAAAAAAAGTGAAGAAAAGGAAAGTGAAGGAGAAAGAAAAAAAATAGAGGAACTAGCAAAACATGATAGTGATTAAGGGGAAAATAAGTTAGAGGAGAAAGAAAGAAAAGGAGAAGAAAGTGAATAGTGATTAAGGAGAAAGGAAATGTAAAAAAGAAAAGGAAAGGAAAGTGAAGGAGAAAGGAAGTGAAAGGTGTGGTGAAGGTGACAGCTGTGAGGAGGGTGAATGAGGAAAGTGAGGTATACAGTGAACCATATAAGGGGAGTCGGGCAGGGCACTAACACATCTGGATAGTAGTAGTAGTAGTAGTAGTAGTAGTAGTAGTAGTAGTGGTGGTGGTAGCGGCGGTGATATTTGTAGGGTTAGTAAGAATGCCTTTATTTTTCCTCCTCCTCCTACTACTACTACCACTACTACTACTACTACTACTACTACTACTACTACTACCACTACTACTACGAAAATAAAAATAAGGAAGTAATGGTTGTTAAAAGTTGTTCTTGTTGCCGTGTTAATTGAGAAGTAAACACACACACACACACACACACACACACACACACACACACACACACACACACACACACACACACACACACACACAGGAAGCAGGTGTCATGTATGCACAATTAGGTCAGGGCATTCAGGTGTGTGTGTGTGTGTGTGTGTGTGTGTGTGTGTGGCTACTTTTGGCAAGCAGAACTTTCTATTACGACTACTACTACTGCTAACTAATACTAATACTGCTAACTAATACTACTACTGCTACTACTTTTAATATCACTTTCCTCCTTTCGTGAATAGTAAAGTTGAGAGAGAGAGAGAGAGAGAGAGAGAGAGAGAGAGAGAGAGAGAGAGAGGAACAAAAATAAACACAGTAGGCACCCCACGTTGCCATGTGTCACCACAATTACGTCACGAGAGAGAGAGAGAGAGAGAGAGAGAGAGAGAGAGAGAGATGATTTTCAGTGATGTATGCATGATTATATGTCCAAACACATGACTATATTCTCTCTCTCTCTCTCTCTCACACACACACACACACACACACACACACACACACACACATCACATATCTATCTTTAGTGGACCCTTTCGTTTCATCACATTTTTACAACTTCCTGCGTCGTTCCAAACGTTTGCCACACCAGGAAACGTTGGAAGGATATTGAAAGAGACATTGAAATCCCTAAGGAGGAAGGAAGGAAGGAACGAGTGTTGGTGGGGGACTGAATAGGAAGGGGTTACTTATTTATAGTTTTCCAAGGGTTAGCTCTTGTCACACTTTCTCATCCTTGGTTACCCTTTTAAGCTGTGGCTACTTCAGGAAACTTTGCAAGGACGTTTAGATTACCCAGAAAGGAGGAAGGAAAGAGTTAGGAAAGGCTTGAAGGAAAGAGAGTCGTAGTTGTACAATATTTGGTTACTGTACATTGTCACTCCTTCCCTGCTTCTTCTTCTTCTTCTTCTTCTTATCCTTCTCCTTCTCCTTTTTCTTTTTCTACTTCTTCCTTCTCGTCTTCGTCATGTTCATTTTTCTTCTTCTTCTTCTTCTTCTTCTTCTTCTTCTTCTTCTTCTTCTTCTTCTTCTTCTTCTTCTTCTTCTTCTTGGATACGTATTGAAAGCACACAGAAGGAAGGAAGGATGAGTCTATTAGTTTACAAGGTTTAGGCTCTTTACACTGTCACAGCTTAATTTATCAGCCTTGTAAACATTAACCAACTCCAGGAAAACTTGTTAGGAAGTATACATAAACCACAACAGCGAACAATGGCGCAACACAAGGATGAGTTTCTTCAGTTTAACAATTGTTGGGTTACTTATATTGTCACAGCTCTCACGATCACCCTAGTAAGCGTTAGTCAACTTCAGCAACAAAGAGAGAGAAAGAGGGGAGGAATGATCATAAAGAAGCTATTTTTACAGTCCTGGCTTGTGAAAACGTTTTGGTCACATGAAGGCAGCAGGAAACGTTCTGAGGGTGGGAATGTGTCAGTGTGTGTGGGTGTGAGAGAGAGAGAGAGAGAGAGAGAGAGACTGTGGGTTAATTGACCATTTAGCCGTGTTTTAATTAGTTAAGGCCCACTGACTCTCTCTCTCTCTCTCTCAGGTTTATGGGATTATCCTTTTCTCACCTCATTCTGCATCTTATTACCAATCCTCCTCCTCCTCCTTCTTTCTCTTCCTCTTCCTCTTCCTTATTCTCCTGTTCTTCCTCCTTATCTAGCCTTTATCTGTTTTGCATGTGAAATGTCTGTCCCTTCTTCCTGTCTCCCCTCCTCTCTTACTCCCTTATTCTCCCTCTCCTCACTCTCTCTTTAGCTTTCCCCTCCTGCCTTCATTCATTCCCTCATACTCACACCCTTTCAATTTCTTCCTCCTTATTCAGTCCCTTTCCCCCTATTCCCTCTAACCACCAATTGACCTCTCTTCTGGCCTCTCGTTCTGGTTTCTTATATCCAGCAGCATCTATCGGGCATTTTTGTTGCTGTTTTTGTCTTTGCCCTTTTTTGTCCATGAACCGCCGCCCTTGCTGTAAAAATAAACGGACTCATGTTTCCTTTTTTTCTCCTCCTCAGAGCCGTGGGTAAAACATGTCTCCTCATCAGCTACACGACAAATGCCTTCCCCGGAGAGTACATCCCCACAGTGTAAGTAGCCTGGAGTGTGACCTTGGCTTGTAAGTGGTGTCTGTGGTAGGGAGGCAAGTGTGAGTGAGTATTCTCGAGTGTGACCTTGGCTTGTAGTACTGTCTGGAGTAGTGCAATGTTAGTGGTTAGTGGCTTTGTAAGTATGAAGTGTGGCCTTGGCTTGTAGTACTGTCTGGAGTAGTGCAATGGTAGTGGTTAGTGGCTTTGTATGAAGTGTGACTGATGAAGTTGTACTGACTAGGGTGATGGTAATGTTATTGGCCTTGGTAGTCTGTGAAGTGTGACCTTGGCTTGTATTATTGTCTAGGGTAGTGGTGATGTGAGTGGCCTTAGTATGCAGTGAAGTGTATGTGTCCAGGAATATGACCTTCACTTAAAATATTGTCTAGGGTGATGGTAGTTGCCTTGGAATGCTGTGAAGTCTGAGTAAGTGTCTTGAAGTGTGACCTTAGCTTGTGATACTGTCTAGGGCAGTGGTGATGTTAGTGGCCTTGGTATGGAGAGAAGTGAAAGTACTGTAAGTGTATCCTGAAGTATGACCTTGGCTTGTATTACTGTCTGATGTAGTGGTGATGTGATGTGGCCTTGATATGAAGTGCAAATATCCTCAAGTATCCTTAGCTTGTTATACTGTGAAGGGTAATGGTAGTGGCCTCTGTATGGATTGTATAGTCTGTTCACTTAAGTCCGACCCAAGCTGGCAACATAAACCTAAGCGTGTTTTCAAGCTGAGTGCTGATTGGCTACTGCTATGGCTTCCAAGTTTTCTTTAACCTCTGTTTGTGTTTATCTCACACAGCACTTTCTGCTAATCTGCACTGTGCTTACAAACACGCTTAGGTTTATGTTGTCAGCTTGGGTCAGACTTAAGTGAACAGACTATAGTAGTACATTCTTTGGTAAATATTCTGGGTGTAGCTTTACTTTTAAAACACTACTACATACCACCCAACAAACCCAACAGCTGACTCGTACCCAGCCAGCTACCTAAACTGTTTTCTAATACCTATAAATTTGACAAGGACACTGCCCCCCCTTCACAAAAACACATATATACACAAAACAATCAAACATTCAACCCACACCTCCATAATTTAACCATCCAATTACCCATTTTAAACACTCAGATTTGACACAGACTCTTCCAACACAAACTCACACACACAAAACAAACATATCCATCCAGCACCAGGGTAACTTAACCAACTAATCAATCAACTAATTAGCTAACTAACTTCCTCATTAACCATCCCTTTACACCCACAGATTCGACAACTACTCCGCCAATGTGATGGTGGATGGGAAGCCGATCAACCTGGGGCTCTGGGATACAGCGGGACAGGAGGATTACGACCGCCTGCGTCCACTCTCCTACCCACAGACTGACGTGTTCCTCATCTGCTTCTCCCTCGTCAACCCGGCCAGCTTTGAGAACGTCAGGGCAAAGGTGTGTAGGGGAGGGAGAGGGAAGGAAGGAGAGAGGGGTTTGGGCATGGATTTTTTATGGTTTTTTTTAAGCCATGATAGCCACAAGTTCAAGTCAGCCTCGTATCTCCTCCTCAATACATTTTAGGCGACTACCATAACCTACTAACTTAGATATCATGTAAAGAAAGTAAAAGAAAAAAAGGAGTATGATTTTGGACAGAGAGGAGCACCGCATAGCAGGCTATTTTATTTTTATTAATTTTTGCTCTTGAGGTGTTTCCTTTACTCTAAAAAATAGAATTCAGCTGAATTTTATGATAGGTTTTGTAATTGCAATCAAGTCAGTTGCCAAACCTCAATCAGCACTGTCCAATATTTTTTTAGATACCTTTTTATTTACCTTTGTCAGCACTTATCAGCACCCCATTGTGGTATTGAGGTCCTACTATTAAGAACACCTTGGTTAGGATAAGGGGAGTAAGGGACAAAAAGTGAGAGGAGAGGGTAAGGGCAAAACAAATTAGAGAAAAGAAAATAGAGAAAGAGGAGTCAAAGTAGAAAGGGAAATTAGAACGGGATTGATCAGCAGAAAGGGAGAGGAGGGAAAGTGAAAATAGCAGATAATAATATCAGAGGTCTAGTTATCCTCGTTATGTCATTCCCTCTCTGCACATTCAATCCCTTTTGCCTGCCAGCTGTTTCTCTCATGTTATGCTTCTCTATAGTTTATATATACACACATTCCTCTTCAACTATCATTCTTATCTACCTCATCCACCTTCTCTTCTTCTCGCTCTCCCCCTCAGCTCCCTCCTCTCTCATCTACCACTACTAACCTAAACTATTGCTCTCAACTATTTCCAAAGGCAGAAGAGAAGACGCAATTGTGTTCTCATGAGTGTTTTTTCACACTCATGGTACAGGAGCCTTGTCATATTACCACCAAGGTCATGAAACTACTCCTGGAAAGGCCCACAGCTCTTATGAAAGCCTTGTCTGTTTGTTTGTTCATGAGTGCTGAGATGTTTAAGAATATGACCCGAATTTTCCATGTTCATTCACTTTCTCTCTCCACATATCCTTTGCCCACCGACTCCCTCTTATGTTATGCTTCTCTCTCGCCTCAGTACATGTCTGAGGGAGCAGCAGGAGGCTTGATTTTTCTCTCTCGGCAAGGTCTGGATCTCCCCAAGAGTGTGTTACAGGAAGTGTGTAGATAAGCCTTGGCAAGATAGGTAGGCAGAGATTATGTCCTTACACCTCTGCGCCACATTCTTATTAGTGGTTGTTAGGTTGTGTAGGTTTGTAAGAGATGATACCTGTGTGTGTGTGTGTGTGTGTGTGTGTGTGTGTGTGTGTGTGTGTGTGTGTGTGTGTGTGTGTATTTTTAGTGGGAAAAGGAGACATCCCAAGGGAAAAAACAGCATTTATAGCAACTACAGCAAAAATAGATAAATAAATGTCCACTACATGAGGAGATATATTTTAATGTGTATGAATGCTTAATTTATCCTAAACTCATCCTCTTTAATGACTAACTTAACTAAACCGAACAGTGAGTCAGGGGTACCAACCACAACTCACGTACATACCAACCGAAGTCTAACCTTTACCCACCTCCCTTGCCCCATCCTCCAGTGACACACTTAACCTTTCTGCCCCTCCCACAGTGGTATCCTGAGGTACGGCACCACTGCCCCAACACGCCCATCATCCTCGTGGGCACCAAGCTTGATCTGAGGGAAGACCGCGAGACTATAGACAAACTCAAGGACAAAAAGCTCTCGCCCATTTCGTACCCTCAGGTTGGTATCATCATCAGTTTTTTTGTTCGTTATCTTATCTCTTTTATGAGGTATGTATGATGACCGTCCTTTAAGTGTATCAAGAGCAGCTAGGTCCTCTAACTGAAGATATGGACCTTAATTTCAGTCTCTAAAGTAATCATCATTCATTAAGATCACTCCACTATACATTTTCTCCAGGTTCTTTTTTAGTTTGCCTGATAGTAGTGGGAGGAGTAGCTGGAAGGGTGGTAGTTAGTGTGAGGCAATGAATGACTTTTAAAACCTATGTAGAGGACAGCATTGTGATTTTTGTTCCCATTTCTAGAGCTGAATCACTAGCTCCAGACTAACTTAACTCCTATTGGTGCTTCATAGTAGTGTCCAGCATCCAGCATACATGGTTCAAAACTGAGAGGTCCCCAGACAGAGTGGTGGTGGATGGGTTGTCTCCTTTACACCCTTGCCTCTGTTACTCGGCAGTCTTCTTTGCCTTTTGTTACCTAGCAATTCTTAGGTACCAGATATGAGTTAGGTGTTCGGGCATGCTTCATGAGGAGGTAACACTCTCCTCTATGTCTTCCCTTGCCTATGTTACTTCGCAGTTTGGTTCTAGGTGTAAGTTGGGTGTTGTGGCCTGTATCATACATGTCTTTACTTCCACACAGCCTTAGAGTTGGTTCTAAGGGGTAGATAGGTAATAGTTTGTAGGGGGAGTGTATCCATGTAGGCTATGGGTCAGCCTGCCTCGACGCTAAGAGGATGGATGTCACTTGTGTGTGGTGTTGGTGTCAGTAAGCTTATCATATACCTCTTCCTGTGTGGAGGCTGTAGCCTTTAGCCTTTTAACCCTTAATGTAACATACTTTCCTCCCTCTACAGATGGTGTTTACTAGTAATATTACTGCCACTTCTTCCTAACAGTCCACTCAAATATTAACTTCATGTAAGCCATTTCACAACATGATATTTTTATGTTTTTTCATCCCCCACAGCAAATATTGTGGCCTATGATTGTAGATACTATTAGTACTCTTATTATTCTGATTCTCAGCAACCCATCTCACTACAGGATCCTTTTACAGCCCTGTCTCCTCTCCAAGTACAAATTTGTCCAACTATCTCATATTCCCATTTTAATCAAGTCTCTGCACCCCAGGGTCTGTCCATGGCTAAGGAGGTTGGTGCCACCAAATACCTCGAGTGCTCGGCCCTCACCCAGAAGGGCCTCAAGACTGTCTTCGACGAGGCCATCCGCGCCGTGCTCTGCCCCATCAAGCCGCCCGGCAGGGGGAAGCGCAGGTGTAGAATCTTGTAAGGGCATCAGCCACTACCCGCAAGAGGTCTTCATTAAGCTCCCAAGACCGAGAAGTTACTATTGGTCAAATTTCCAAGGCCTGAGTTGCCTCTGATCTATCTACACAATCTCCCTGAGGCCTCCAGTAAACAGTCCTGCTCTCGGCCTCTGTGTCTGTCTGGCGTGTTTTGCTCTTGGAGTGCCAGAAGAAAGTCCTTTATCCATATTTTTTTTCTTTTGTTTTTCTTATGTCTGTTCCATTCTGATGTAACTTATGTTGTGGCTTTAAGATTTTTTTAGTTTTTTTACGTTGACCATAAATTTTTTGCAATTCCTCAGAATCAAAGGGAGACTGATGGTGTTTTCTGTGTGTGTCTGTGTGTGAGTGTGTGTGTGAGAGAGAGAAAAAGTACTGTACTCTGCATTTGTTTAAGTGCATACAAGGAAATTCAGTGCCCCTATAAGAACAGAAGTAACATCAACAACATTAACAGTATATCTTCCAACAGGGACAAACTTCTAAAACATTGCACATATCCATGAAAAATTTAAATAGAACTCAGGATAGTTTTGTTCTACTTTCCCTGCACATCATCAAGGGAGATTTCCTCTTCTTTAGATATTTAGATAGATTTTTTGTCAAGCTTGGGTCAAGAAGGTTTTTTGTACATACCTGCTTTAGTTGCACAAGCACAGGAAGGCTGGATGACTGACTGGCAGGCTGAATGGTTGAAGATGTATGCGTGTTGGTAGTGTATTCATCGTGTGTGTGTGTGTGTGTGTGTGTGTGTGTAAGAATGAACAAGAGCGAGAGGGAGTGCAGAAGCATATGCAACCACTACTTTGCTCTGTGTTGTGACTGCCACACAGAATCACGTATTATTCGCATTCATGGCATTTAGCGCATATCTATTCACACCCACATATGTACCAGCATTTAGGTTCTTAGTACAGCCAAGTAGTTTACTCCAAGTCTTAGCACGGGTGAGGTATATTGCAAAATTTCCGTAGTGATGAAAAATGTATACTGTGTGTTCCTCTTCATCCCAGAGAGTGAGTAAGAGAGAGAGAGAGAATTTGTGCCTTGGTGAGTTGCTTTCTAAAGGAGCATAGCCAGTTTTTCCTTTTTTGTACAGTGTGTGGGAGAGAACATTTTTGGTGATCGAAGGGTGATTCGAGAACATTTTGTGGTGAGAATGATGAACTGGCAACATTTAGGTCGAAGACTTTGATTCGAGAACGTCTTAGGTGAATGGGGGATGAATGAGAACATTTTTTGCAAGATAGGGATGAATAGAGAACATAATTGGTGAGCGAACCATGAACAGAGAACATCTTGTAAATGCAGGATGAACTGATAACATTTTGGGGTGAGTGCAACATGAAACCAGAAAATATTTGTCCTTGTGTGTGTGGATGTGTGTATGTGTGTGTGTGTGTGTGTGTGTGCTTTTTGAGTAGCCAGAGAACATCTTAAAAGGCTGCTGGTGGTGGTGGAGGAAAAAAAAAACGGTGAAGCCAACATATCTATGGAATTAACATGGTGGTGGAGTAGTGGTTTAATTTGTGTGGAAGTGAGTGTGTGTAAGAAAATGGGATGGTGGTGGTTCGAGCCTGCAAGCGAGAAGTGGGTAATGGATATTTGTGTGTCTGTGTGCGTGTGTCTGTGGATGCCGGAGAAATACAGAGAGGAGTGTTAATGGTTTGCGCTAAAAGAAAAGGAATGGAATAGTGGTTTTGTGTGTGTGTATGTGTGTATGTGTAAGTGGATGGATATGTGTGTACAGCAGGAATTTGGAGAACTGTGGTGGTGTGAGTCATCCAAGGAGAAATAAAAGAGGAGCTAGAGAAGGAGTTAAGGTTTAAGGTAGTGGTTTTGTGTATGTGTGTGTGTGTGTGTGTGTGTGTGTGGGTGGATGTTGCATGAGGAAGAAGAATTTGGAGAGCAATGTCGGTGTGCATTTGAGGAAAGGGAAAGAGGCGCTAGAGAATTAGTGCAAGTTTAAGCTTTTATCCCTCTCCTAACAAGGCAGGGGATGGACAAATTTATTTTCTTAGGTGTGTCAGGTAACAGATAGCGACATTTTCCTGTGTGAGGGGGAGTAACCTAAGGAGGAGCATGTACAGTGTATGTTGACTGTTGTGCACTAACACGGAAAAATACAAGTGCTTGAAAAATGATGTAAAAACGATAAAAAAATATGTGGAAAAGGGCGATTGCTGCTAATGTCTGTGATTATGATCAGTATGGTAAATGTCTTTAACTCTAATCCCTAATCATCCCCCCAATCCTTTCAGACATGTCACAGTAGCTTATGCACAAAACTTCTACGTATGTACTAATGACAAGTGATTGGGTAGTAGTGTTGTTTGTAGCTGTATTCAGGTATTCCAGACTCCTCACAGCCAGTTGGTCTGCTGCTGCTGCTGCTAACATAATCCACTCATTTGAGAACCCTGTTTTTCCTAGTGTTTCGGTGGAGACAGCCAGACAGCAAACAGGTCTAGGATTCAGAAACCAAGAAAACTGAGAAACATTTCGTGGTCATATATTTGAGCCCTTGAGAATTGCAAAGCTGCGATCACTAATGTCGACTGATCTTTTGGTCCTTTGAGTTGTCATATACTGCAGTTTTGAACCCTGTTGGATAATCATAGCACTTCAAATCACACCTTTACAAAACAAAGGGCTCTTGGGTGAATCTGATGCTGGCTAAATCACTTGTTTGGCTCTGTTGGCACATGACGTTTTTGAGACGGCTCCTGTAACATCGGACATCAGGAGAGAGAGAATGAGATATATTAGAAGAGTGCTCCTGTAACATTATCGGATATCAGGAGAGAGAGAGAATGAGATATATTAGAAGAGAGAAGATAAATTGCAAGCTTTGTGATGTGTTGAAGAAGCTGAAACAACTCTTCCAATTAGTTAGTGAAGATGCCCAGGGAGTGTAAAAACAGAGATAGGGAGAGACTACATAGATTAAGAGAGAGAGAGAGAGAGGGAATAACTTGTGATTTTTGTAATGTGTCGGAGTGAAGCCAGATCAACGCTTCCAATTAACTAGTGAAGATGCCAATGGAGGAGGGAAAAAAAATTGCCGTTGTTGAGATGTTCATTTTCGGTGTCTTGTGCTGCGCCTCTGAAGCCTGATATTTGAGGGGGCCAGGCATTGCTTGGTGTGCTGCCCCCGGGAGGTGTGGTGCGAGGGGGGGCGGGCACCTTTGGGGTTAAGGATAAGTAGGATACATTTTTTCCATATAATCCATGACTCATTAAAAGATATCATTACTACCAAGAAAGCCAATGTAGCGTAGCATTTGTGCTCAGATAGATTTTTGGTAATAACATTGCTCTTCTGCTCCAATCCTACCGAACGTTCATTATTATTCCCACTGCAGCGGCCAGGGTTTGTTTGTCAGTTTGTGCACGCTACTCCAGTTTGAGAAGTGGAGGAGTGGATCAATGTGTGTGTGTGTGTGTGTGTGTGTGTGTGTGTGTGTGTGTGTGTGTGTGTGAGGATGTAAAAGTATGGAGAGTAGTGGTTGTGGTTTGTGCTTTAAGGAAAATGAATGTATTTGTGGTTTTGTGTTTGTATGTGTGGAAAAAATGACCTCTGAATATTGAGCCAAAATTGAATATAGGAGGAATACTCAACTTACCCATGTTATTAGCTGTTCCCCTTTATGATAGGACTGATTGAATAATAAGTTTAGGCCTCTAGAGAAGTATTAGTATCAGTTGTGGTAGCACCAGAAGCAACCCTCAAAGAAGTATAGTATCAACAGAAAAGTTCTCTCCTAAACTTGTCTTAAAAAAAAGTTGACTCAAATCTTGTGTTGAAAACCAATCATCCCCCTAAACTTGTTTGAAAGAAGTCATAAAATTAGACTTTTGCATAGGTTTGTTCAGTAGATTTTCTATTTTTATTGATTTAACATTTCAGTTTTATATATATACTCAATATTCCACTTTTTTTTGTGTGTGTGTGTGGTGAGGAGTAACTGAGTGTGTGTGTGTGTGAGTGTGTGTGTGTGTGTGTGTGTGTGTGTGTGTGTGTGTGTGTGTGTGTGGTGAGTATTAACTGAGTGTGTGTGTGTGTGTGTGTGTGTGTGAGTGGGCCGTGTGAGCACTAAATGGAGTGGTGTGCATGACCTGGCAGGTATTCCCTACATTTGCTGTCAGTACTTCAATATCTTCTTGAGCCTCTTCTTCATTACATCCAAAAGAAATGTTTATTATTATTCATGAAAGAGAATCATTGCATGTTCTATTGTTGTTGTTTTTTTATTAAGTTGCTTAACAGTAAGTGTTGATGGTGAAAAATAAAATATCGCTTGTACATAAAGTTTTATATCTGCCGCTGCGGTCATGCTGGATCACGTAAGATAATGTCAAAGATAAATCGCTTTTACTATAAAATTAAAATATTTTTTGAGTGCATCTCGTGGTGTGTGTGTGCTGGTATGTATATGTACAAGTATAACATTTGTCAAGGTATTTGTCACATATAGATACTGGACACTGTCGTATTACAACCTGTAAAGTGTAAGTTTTCTTTTTCATTATGTTCATGAGACCCCATAGCTTTGGGGCCAGAGTGATTTGTGCTGCAGGAAGCAGAGGGTGTGAGCTGCAGCAAACAGCAGTGCAGACAAAAGATCCTCAGCTGCTGACACTGACCAGGTCAGAAAAGAAACAGATGGCCCAGAATTGTGAAATTCCTTCTTCCATGTTTCTGTGAATACACATGAAATGTAATGCCTTCAACATGTCTTTTGACAGTACATGCTGAAAACAAAGTATATACTTATTTGATCTGAAGTGAAAAACTAAGAACTGTCAAACACCATCCTTGCTCCCCTGAGTAAGGTTAGTGTTATGCCTTCAATATGTCTCTTTAAACCAGTACATGCTGAGAAAAAAAAGCTGACCTCTTTGATCTGAAATGGAAGGCTGAGAATTGTCAAACATCTTCCATATTTCTGCAATTAAGGATTAAGTGTTATGGCTTCAGAATATCATCTTTTATTGGACAACGAGGGAGAAGTATGCTCACATCTTTGATCCTAGATGGAAAGCTTAACAATTATCACATATCTCACCTCTGTTTTGCTGGGAAAGGCAAGAGTGTCAGGCCTTTAATATATGTTTTGATGTGTACAGTCTTTAGAAAAAAGTTTAACAGGAGGCAGAGAAATACTAAACACCTTTTTCTTTTTCTCTACATTATCTTTTTCATTTTTCTCCTCATTCTTGTATCTACTTCTACTGCTATTCATACTTCTACTGCCACAATTTCTTCTTCCATGGTTCCTTAAGAAAGACTAAAGTTTATAATCCATTCAGTATTTAATTCTCAGTTCAGTCTTGCCAAAAAGAAAAACAGGAAGCCAAAATTTGTTCCCCATTTCCCTTCCCATAACTCCTTAAATTCAATGCTTTTACCTTCCTTCCTTTCCCCTTTCTTTCCTGCTTGTGAGGGTGGTGATGGTGGTGATCATCAGGTTATTTTGGTGCTGGTCTTTTTATATTGTGTGGCTCAGGTGGGGATCCTTGAACCTGCTCTAACCTTTAAAACCTCTTCTTGCACTCAGACCTCTTCTCTATTCTATATCATTTAAGCTACTGTTTCACCTCCCACTTCACCGCCACTTCTCACTCCACTTCTTTTTTACTCTTAGCTGCTTCTCTTTACATTCCTGTCACTCCTCACCTCACCTTCTCTTGCCCTTACTCATCACCTCCCTTCTTTTCAATCTGCACCTCCTTCCTTTCACACCAGCCTTTTTTGCCACACACACTAATGCACTGAGCCCTGTTCCTCTTATTCGCTCTGCCTCCTGTGGGTTGTGTCACCTCATGAGAGTATTTAAGTGTACAGAAAGTTCCATCCATTTACCATTGTCTTTGCTAACCAACTGTATTGGCATTGGCAGGGAATGAAGTTAAATGTGTGAGTGCTACTAGGAATTGCTGTCCAGTATGCTACTTACTTACTGATGTGAGGGTAAAATGTCTCCTGCAAAACCCAACAAGAGGGAGAGAGAGAGGGGTGTGCTTTGCTGTATAAGAAGTTGAACAGCCTGATGGATATAAAATTGATGTTATAATATGTACTATCTTTTGAGAAGATAAAAGAAACAAGAAGTATAAGAATGAAAAGTTGCACAATCCACAGGGAAAATTTATATACGTACTATGTTTAAGAAAGAGGACAAGAAGCTGCACAGCCTGAGAGAAAGTATGAATACAATATGCACTGTCCAGCAAAGACAAGAAAACCAATTTGAAGGCTTACGTCTGAAGGGGCACAAATCCAACCCTGACCTTTTTGGAGACCATTCGTAGCGCCATGTTCCAGCCCGGCCCGGCGCGGCGCGGGGCGGGGCGCTGCGTTGTCATGCCCCCGGTCTTGCCCCTTCTGCCCCGCCCGTTCCGCCCCGCCCCGCCACCAGCCCCGCCAACAAGACATCATCATCATCGCTCGTAGCCTATAATAATTGTGCACAAAGTTCATTCAGTGATTACCATGTTCAAGTTTGTAAAGTGTTTTTACATTTGTAAATAGGGATGTCAAAGTGATGAATAATAAAGCTGTATAATTATTTTACACCGTATTTCTTGTTTCCTCTGAAGCACACCACCGGATGGGGAAAGGGAAGCTCAAAAGGGACAGTAACGACGACCTCTTCTTCTATAGTGAAATCAGATTGGCGAGATCTCTGTGGCGTTGGCTCCCGCGGGTCCTTTCCTCCCCTCTGCTCTGCCACACGGTCCCAACACCTTTCTTTTCCTCTCGTATGTCAGCTAAAGGTAACATTTTAAAGGAAGAGATACAGATGTTGGGACTGTGGCAAAGTGGAGGGGAGATAAGCATCCACGGGAGTCAACACAAAAACGTCTCACCAATTTTGTTTCACTATAGCCAATGGCACACATTTAATGGTTCTAGCCAGAGGAACTACTTAAAGCTTTCTGGCGGGTTCAGGATGGCGAAGCACATAAACAACAACCAGTCTTACTATCTTGAATAATGGCGTGTCAGGAATCACTTGAGGCCTTATATGAAGACTTTAGGCTGTTGTAGGACTTGAATATCAATGCAAGGGACAGTGTAGACAGCTAGGACATAAATGACATCTTTAGGCAGTCAAAACCACATCGTCTGCTTTAGGCTGTCAGAACACTACAAAAGGTGAAAGATACAAAGAGACTTACCTGAGGATTATTGGATTAAGGTCTTTAATATGTATGATGTGGATAAGGTTCTGGTAGTAAGGAGAGCCAGGTAGGAAACATAGTAAAAAACGGAGAGACTTGTTTGAGGATAGATGGATGAAAGTCTTTGATATGGATGATGTGGATAAGGTTCTGGTAGTAAGGAGAGCCGGGTAGAAAACATAATAAAGAAACGGAGAGACTTGTTTGAGGATAGATGGATGAAAGTCTTTGATATGGATGATGTGGATAAGGTTCTGGTAGTAAGGAGAGCTGGGTAGGAAACAGTAAAAAACGGAGAGACTTGTTTGAGGATAGATGGATGAAAGTCTTTGATATGGATGATGTGGATAAGGTTCTGGTAGTAAGGAGAGCCGGGTAGGAAACATAGTAAAAAACGGAGAGACTTGTTTGAGGATAGATGGATGAAAGTCTTTGATATGGATGATGTGGATAAGGTTCTGGTAGTAAGGAGAGCCGGGTAGAAAACATAATAAAGAAACGGAGAGACTTGTTTGAGGATAGATGGATGAAAGTCTTTGATATGGATGATGTGGATAAGGTTCTGGTAGTAAGGAGAGCCGGGTAGAAAACGTGGTAAAAAACGGAGACACTTATTTGCGGATAGATGGGAAGGTCCTTAACTCGCGAAGGAAAAATATCCAGCATTTAGTCCTCCACAGTTTAAGAGTTAATTTGGATGATGTGGATAAGGTTCTGGTAGTAAGAGCCAGGTAGGAAACGTAATAACATGTTTCAGTGTATAAATGAAAGCTTTAATGAAGGTGATGTTGATAGGGATTTTATAGTAAGAGAACCGGGTAGAAAACAATAATAGGTTTCAGTATATATATATGAAAGACCTTTAATGAATGGAAGAAAGAAGGGAAGGGTGGGTGATAGGAGGGGAAGGAAGTCATGAGAATAAGGGGAGAGGGAAGGGAAGGATGGGGTGGGAGTTGAAGGGGAAGGAAAGGATGGGGGTGAGAGGGAAAGGAAGGGGAAGGTGGGGTGGGGGTTGAAGGGGAAGGGAAGGATGGGATGGGGGTTGTAGGGGAAGGAAAATGGGGGGTGAGAGGGAAGGGAAGGATGGGATGGGAGTTGTAGGGGAAGGAAAGGGGGGGGTGAGAGGGAAGGGAAGGGGAAGGTGGGGAGGGTGGTGGGAGGGGAAAGAAGGCGGTGAGCTATGGATAAGGGATGGACGTGAAGGGAGAAGGAAGGGAAGGGAAAGTTTTGGTAGTGAGAAAGCAGGATAAAAAAACGTAATATTGAGTTTCCTCACAAAAATGGAAGAGCTTTAATAATTAATGTGTTCATACGGTTTTGATAGCAGGAGAGCAGGGTAGAACACGTAGCAATGAGTGCGTTAGATAAATTCCGATTCAACAATAGGGATAAAGGAGTGCGTTAGATAAATTCCGATTCAACAATAGGGATAAATGAGTGCGTTAGATAAATTCCGATTCAACAATAGGGATAAATGAGTGCGTTAGATAAATTCCGATTCAACAATAGGGATAAATGAGTGCGTTAGATAAATTCCGATTCAACAATAGGGATAAATGAGTGTTAGATAAATTCCGATTCAACAATAGGGATAAATGAGTGCGTTAGATAAATTGATAAATTACGATTCAACAATAGGTATAAATGAGTGCGTTAGATAAATTCCGATTCAACAATAGGGATAAATGAGTGCGTTAGATAAATTCCGATTCAACAATAGGGATAAATGAGTGCGTTAGATAAATTCCGATTCAACAATAGGAATAAATGAGTGCGTTAGATAAATTCCGATTCAACAATAGGAATAAATGAGTGCGTTAGATAAATTCCGATTCAACAATAGGGATAAATGAGTGCGTTAGATAAATTCCGATTCAACAATAGGGATAAAGGAGTGCGTTAGATAAATTCCGATTCAACAATAGGGATAAAGGAGTGGAACAGGCTTGGCAGACATTTGTAAGTACCAACACGATAGATACAACAAGGAGCAGCAAGTAGCGGGCTTTTTTTATATATATTTTTCTTTACGCCCTTGAACTGTCTCCTTAGCTGTTAAAAAAAAAAAAAGGAAACGTTAGATGAAAGTCCTGGGTAGTGAAGAAAGGATATCAGGTTTACTGGAGCTGCGCCTCGTATGTGTGTTGACTGGCCTCTTGTATATTATAGGCTACGTGTGTGTGTGTGTGTGTGTGTGTGCTCGGAGACGCAGACAGGAAAATAATTCGTAGATCATTGTCAAAGGAAGGAAGGAAATAAGAGGAAAAAATATATTGAGATGCAAATTGGAGAAAAAAAGATATTGGAGAAAAGAAAGCGAACGAAGAAAGAGATGGAAGAGCAGGAGGAGGAGGACGATAGGGTGGAGGAGGAAGAGAGGGATGGAAAGGAAGGAATGAGGGAAGAGTAACAAAGGATCGCGATGCTCACTTATTTTCTGAACTCAAAATGAAAGACACGGTAGGTAAGGTCACGTTGGCACTGCGTTCACTCACATTAGGCATATCAGTCCGTATTATAAAAAAAATCCGTCTCTCAAGCACAACATTTGACAAGGCTTTCGTAGGAGCAGTGGGCGTGTCCAGGGGTAGTTTTATGAGCCTGGTGGTAGTCTGACCCTTCTTCTGTACCGTGGACCTAAAGAAACACTCATTATTAAACTTTTCGTCGCTCAAGCAGACACATTTGACAAGGCTTTCGTAGGAATAATGGGCGTTTCCAGGGGTAGTTTTATGACCCTGGTGGTAGTCTGACCTTTCCCACGCCCCGATGCCCCCACGCACCCCACACCACCACCATTCCACGCCACCTCCACGCCACGCCGCCACTGTCCCACCTCGTCACACCACCACCACCACCTCAACATGCCACTCCACCACCACCAACAACAACAACATGGACCTAAAAAACACTCATTAGAATTCGACTGATCTCCTTTTTGTCCTTTGGAATCTGCTTGACTGTAGGGCTTTCAAGTGTTTAGAAATTCAGACCTCATCTTTATGCATGGAGTCGCCTGGTAACTTCTCATCTAAGTGGTAAAGCCATTCTCCTCGCCCACATGAGCCTTAGGACGAGAGAGAGAGAGAGAGAGAGAGAGAGAGAGAGAGAGAGAGAGAGAGAGAGAGAGAGAGAGAGAGAGAGAGAGAGAATCACCATCGCATTCAAAAGTGTGTTCAATCACCCTAGACTTATAACTAGATAGACAGACACAGATAGATAGAGATGGATAGATAGACAAATATATAGAACGGTTAATATTGATAGAGAAGAGAGAGAGAGAGAGAGAGAGAGAGAGAGAGAGAGAGAGAGAGAGAGAGAGAGAGAGAGAGAGAGAGAGAGAGAGAGAGAGAGAGAGAGATGGAAAGATTGATAAATAGAGGGAAAAAAGACAAGGTAAAAGGGAGAGAAAAAAAACAGCAACATTCAATCGGGCGTCTTTCAAAGTCACACACACACACACACACACACACACACACACACACACACACACACACTAACCTAACACCCACTCACTCACTCTTCGCTGCATACAAGACCCCTTCCCCCCTCTCCCCCCTGCCCCTCCTCTCCTCTGCCTCCCTCCCCCTTCCTCCACACGCCTGTCAGCCATTGGTCTACACATGACTTCATTGACACACACACACACACACACACACACACACACACACACACACACACACACGCCTCCTCGACTCTTCAAAAATCAAGCCTCGTATTGATTATTCCTTTCACGGCGGCTCCCAGACTGTCTTGAGTGAGTGGACTCGTGTGGGAGGGAGGGAGGAGGGGTGGAAGGGGAGGGGGAAAGAGGAGAGGGGGGAAGGGAAAGACAAGATGTGGGTGGGAGCAATGGGAGAGGGAAGGGGAGGATGGGGTGGGTGATAGGAAGGGAAAGGAAGGGGTGAGACAAAGATAAAGGGAAGAGGAAGGGAGGAGGGGGTGGAGGTGGATGGGAAAGAGAAGGGGTGTGAGGGAGGGGAGAGGGAAGGGAAGGGAAGGGTGGGTGATAGGAGGGGACGGAAGGGGTGAGAATTAGGGTAGAGGGAAGGAAAGGGGAAGCTGGGGAGGGTGAAAATGAGGGGAGAGGTAAGGGAAGGATGGGGTGGGGGTTGAATGGGAAGGAAAGGGTGGGGGTGAGAGGGAAAGGAAGGGGAAGGTGGGGAGGGTGATGGGAGGAGAAGGAAAGGGGTGAGCTAAAGATAAGGGATGGAAGTGAAGGGAGAAGGAGGGGAAGGGAAGGATGGGTAATAGAAAGGGGGGGAGGAAAGGGAAAGGAGGGGGAAGGGAAGGAGTGGAAGTAAAGGGAGTGGGAAGGGGAGTGTGGGTGGTAGGAGGGCAACGAAGGGAGGGGGGGGGGTAAAGATAAGGGTTGGGAGGGAGAGGGGAGGAGATAGGCGTGATGGAAAAGGAAGGAAGGGAATTAGGATTATGGAAGGGATGAAGGAAAGGGGGTAAGGATGAGGGAAGATGGAAGGAAAGGGACGTTAGCGAAGGGGTGGAAGTGAATGAAGGGAAGAGAAGGGAAGAGAGGGGAATAAGGGAGGGGTGAGGGAAGGGGAAGAAGAGGGAGTGAGGGAAAGATGAGGGGAGGAAGTGAGGAAAGAGAGAAGAAAAGAGGGGGAAGATATTGAGTTCAGGGAAGGGGGAAGGGAAGGGGACCAGGAAAAGAAGGCTGTGGGTGAGAGAAGGGAAGGAGGAAGGGAAGGGAACACGACCACAAAGGGAAAACACCAGCAAAAAAGGGAAACAGGAAAAGAAGGATGAGGGGTGAGGGAAGGGAAGAGGAGGGAGGGAACACAACCACAAAGGGAAGACATCAGAAAAAAAGGGAAACAGGAAAAGAAGGATGAGGGTGAGGAAAGGGAAGGAGGAAGGGAAGGGAACACGACCACAAAGGGAAGACATCAGAAAAAAAGGGAAACAGAGGAAAAGAAGGATGAGGGGTGAGAGAAGGGAAGGGAACACAACCACAAAGGGAAAACATCAGCAAAAAAGGGAAACAGGAAAAGAAGGATGAGGGTGAGGAAAGGGAAGAGGAGGAAGGGAACACAACCACAAAGGGAAGACATCAGAAAAAAAAGGGAAAGAGGAAAAGAAAGATGAGGGTGAGGAAAGGGAAGAGAGACATCAGAAAAAAAAGGGAAACAGGAAAAGAAGGATGAGGGTGAGGAAAGGGAAGAGGAGGGAGGGAACACAACCACAAAGGGAAGACATCAGAAAAAAAGGGAAACAGGAAAAGAAGGATGAGGGGTGAGGGAAGGGAAGGAGGAAGGGAAGGGAACACAACCACAAAGGGAAAACATCAGAAAAAAAGGGAAACAGAGGAAAGTGAGGAAAGGAAGGAGGAAGGGAAGGGAACACAACCACAAAGGGAAAACACCAGCAAAAAAGGGAAACAGGAAAAGAAGGATGAGGGGTGAGGGAAGGGAAGGAGGAAGGGAAAGGAAAAGGAGGAGGTGAGGGAAGGAGGAAGGGAACACAACCACAAAGGGGAGACATCAGAAAAAAAGGGAAACAGAGGAAAAGAAGGATGAGGGGTGAGGGAAGGGAAGGAGGAAGGGAAGGGAACACAACCTCAAAGGGAAGACATTAGAAAAAAAGGGAAACAGAGGAAAAGAAGGATGAGGAGTGAGAGAAGGGAAGGGAAGAGAGGGAGATGAAGGGGACACAGGGAAGGGTTAAGAAAAAGGGAACCAGGGAAAGGATGGTGAGGGGATGAGGGAAGGGGAAGGTAGGGAGGGGACACAGCCACACAGGGAAGACAAGAAATAGGATACCAGGGAAAGGTGGGCGACAAATGAGAGAAAGGAAGGGTAGGGAAGGGACACAGCCACACAGGAAAGACGTAAGGGAAAGAGGACCAGGGAAAGAAGGGAGAGGGTGAGGGTTGACAAGGCTGAGAGAGGCGAGAGGCGTCAGTCTGTCAGCCGCTCCTCGCCTCAGTGGGCCTCAGAGGTGTGGATTTACATGGAGCGACAAGGTATTCAGACGCGGGGTTTGGAATGCATACGGTCAGGAAACATGAGGATGAAGAATACATGACTTGTCCCTTAGAAGTGGAGATTGGTGGTACACG
The DNA here is from genome assembly GCF_024679095.1 of Eriocheir sinensis. Classification (NCBI taxonomy): domain Eukaryota; kingdom Metazoa; phylum Arthropoda; class Malacostraca; order Decapoda; family Varunidae; genus Eriocheir; species Eriocheir sinensis. Next base: position 1,468,845 of record NC_066530.1, on the reverse strand, counting down.
AGGGTTAGGATTCCATACATGTCGATTTAGAATAGTTTTTTTAGTTGATACACGAGTAATATCGCCCAATTTACAAGCCCTCCCTTCTTAAGTCAAAAGGTTCCAGTCAACCAGACCCCGTTTAAGAGCTTTCTTTGAACCACTTATACGAGTTAATGGCTATATCCAACATTAGTTTTCTGTTATTAATTGGATGGTGCAAATAGGCAGATAAAAAAGGTAATTGTAGTGAAGTATATGTACTGTAGCGAGGGAGAAAGCTCTTTAGTAATGTAGCGAGGGAGAAAGCTCTTTAGTAATGTAGCGAGGGAGAAAGCTCTTTGGTAATGTAGCGAGGGAGAAAGCTCTTTAGAAGCTGCCGTTGGTTTCTGAGTAAGTTGATTTCTGCTACAAGTTGCTGTTTGTCATGTGTGTGAAGATGCCCTAAACTAAACCTAACCTAACCTAACCCAAACAAGCAGTTATCATATACGTCCAATCAGTAAATTCAGTGTGTCCTCAGTAATTTGGCTTTCTATCTAACAAGGCGAGCTCTTTCTTCGTTGATTTTTACCATGAATTGCTGTCTGTCATGTGTGTGGTGATACCCTTAACCTTACCTAACCAAAACCCAAAGAATCACCACATTTGTGTACTCAGTAAATTCTAATATGCTTTTTCACTAATGAGGCTTATAAGTAAGCTCTTTTTATGTTGATATTTTGCTCTAAGTCTCCTCAGTAATGGGACTTTCTCTCCAACAAGGCGAGCTCTTCCTCTGTTGACTTTTACTGCGTGTGGTGATACCCTTAACTTTACATAACCAAACCCCAAACAATTACTACATTTGTGTACTCAGTAAATTCTTCTGTACTTTTTCACTAATGAGGCTTACTATCTAATAAGTGAGCTCTTTCTGGGTTGATATTTTGCTCTAAGTTGCTGGGTATCGAGGTGAGGGGCTGATCCTCCATCAGAGTGAGGTGCCTGGCGGCCTCTACCTCCCCGAGCCAATTCACTCTTTCCCTCCTCCTTCGATTCTTACCTCCAGTGGTGGGCACCGCGAACCGAAAAGTTAGCTTCGCTAACTGGTAATCCACTAACTAAAAAGTTAGCTTTACTTACGCTAAACCACTAAACTGATAAATAAATTAGTGAAGCTAAGGCTAACCGCTAACTCATTTTTATATGGATTTAGCTTCGGTTTAGTATTTTGACTCTTAAAACCCTTAAGAAACAGACCTAGTGACCTAAAAGTTCAGTATGTTGAAGCGTAGACATAGAGCTTTCCAATTACCCTCCTTGAAGGCGTAGCTTACCCAAAAGTGGAAGCCCTGGAAGTATTGCGCCGTGTGGGTCAACTGGTGCTGCGTCTGCCCACAACGGACAAGAACAAACCTGTATGAATATTTTAGTGGACTTAAGTTTGCGGAGGAGGAACTACATTTAGCGGAAGCTAATTGATTCTGTTAACTGTTTCCAGAGTTAGCGAAAACGCTTATCAGCTAACGAAAAAATTAGCTTCGCTAGAGCGGTTAGCGGATTACCGGAACCGTGCCCACCACTGCTTATCTCCCCCTTTCATTCTTAGCCACCTGTAGAACTCTGGTGCAGCAGGAAGGTGGATGGGACAGCTAACAGATCCCTCTCTACAAAGCGATAATTACCTCCTTATTGTCTGTTTGTATAGAAGGCCAACCCATTGAATAGTTTCCCGCGATCCGCTACTGAACCCAAACTTGTACCCAAGAACACTAGCGTAGACTTGTTTAATGTCTTCAGGGACGCCCACCCGTCTTGGCGTCCCAGGTGAGGCAGGCAAGTAGGAGGAAGTATTGATGAGACAGTTGGGAGACGGTCATCGAACACCTCCCGAAATTGACCTCTCTTTTGTCCACTCTTCTGAACTCTTTTTATAGGGGCAGTATTTAGTGGGCTTTTTTTTTTTTTTTTA
>NC_066530.1:1456912-1461912 GCF_024679095.1 Eriocheir sinensis | reverse complement strand
TTCTATATTTCATTTTTTTTTTTTTCATTTCGCAGGTCTTTTTTATGTTTTCCCTTTTATCTCGTTTTTATTTTGACAAGTTAAGGATTTTCGTTTCGCTGCAATTCATTTTAGCTTTTTTTTTCATTTCTCTGCACTTTGTTTTCTTCCTTTAAACCTATTTTCGCGGAAGTTATAAGTTTGTTGTTTTTCACACAAATTTTGGAGTTTTTTTTTATTTCTTTTTTTTTTTCATTTCCTTGACCTTTTTTCCTTTTTTCCTTCTTTTTTTTTTATATTCGCACGTTATTGATTTTCGTTTTGTTTTTATTCTATTTTTGCTTCTTATAAATTTATTGACTATTTTTTTCATTCCACTGACCATTTTTTACTCCTTTTTACTTCGTTTTTTTTTCGTTTTCTGTCTCGCTTATTTATTGATTTCACTGACCCTTATTTTTATCTCCTTTTAACTATTTTTTGCACCAGTATTTATTTTTGTTTCTTCATTTCACTTTCGCGTTTTTATTTTACTACCTTTTATTATTTTGTTCTTCCTTCCTTCCTTTTTGATATTTTTAGTTCATCGTTCTATTTCTCCACAGGTTGTTGCCTATATGTATTTTTTTTTTATATATATTTCACTTTATCGTTTCTTAATATCACACCACCTATTTTCTTCCTTCTTTGTAACACTTAACTTCTTTTTCGCACGTTTTAGATATTTTAGTTCATCTTTCTATTTTACGGACTTTTATTTTCTTCCTCCTTCCCAACTTTTAACTTTCTTTTAGCACAAGGTATATATTGTGTTTCTTTTTCCTTCATTTCAGTATATCTTTTTATTGCATTGACTCCTTTACAACTTTTAACTTTTCTCCTCAACACGTATTATATATTTTTTTCATTTATTTTTTGCATATTTTAGCTTTTTTATAATTTTCTCTCCTTCGCTACGTCCATCTTTTTTTTCACATATGTTATAGATTTTTTGTTTCCTTTTCCTGTGTTTTAGTTTATCGGTTCATTTCTCTGACCTTTATTTTCCTCCTCCTTCCCAACTTTTAACTTTCTTTTATCACAAGTTATATATTATGTATCTTTTTCCTTCATTTCAGTATATCTTTTTATTGCATTGACTCCTTTGCAACTTTTAACTTCTTTCCTCACAAGTAATATATTTTTTTCATTTATTTTTTGCATATTTTAGCTTTTTTATGATTTTCTCTCCTTCGCTACGTTCATTTTTTTCACACATGTTATAGATTTTTTTTCCTGTGTTTTAGTTTATGGTTTCATTTTACTGACCTTTATTTTCTTCCTCCTTCCCAATTTTTGAATTTATTTTTGCACAAGATATATATTATGTTTCTTTTTCCTTCGTTTCAGTATATCGTTTCACTTTATTGAGTCCTTTACAACTTTTAACTTCTTTCCACAAATGTTTTTTTTTTGCAATTTATTTTAGGATTTTCATCTTTTCCTTCATCGCTATTTTTATATATTTTTCACACAATTTATAGATTTTTGTTTCTTTTTTCTATATTTCAGTTTACCTTTTCATTTCACTGACCTTTTCCTCCTTCGATTTTTTGTACAAGTTACAGATTTTGTTTTCGTTTTTCCTGTGTTTCAGTTTATTTTTTTAATTTCACACTTTTCCTTTCCCTTTTACTTCGTTTATTCGCTCAATTTACAGACGCTTGTTTCTTTTCATTTCACTTTTGCTTTCTTTACTTTCACTGACATTATTTTCCTCTTCCTTTCGTAGCGTCTAACTTCATTGTCGCACACGTCATCGATTTTTTTATTTTTCTATTTCTCTGTAGGATTTTTTATTTCAATTTCGCCTCCTCCTTCTTAATCCTTCTTCCTCTCAACTTCGTGCCCTTCATATCTTCCTTCTCTACCTTCCTCCCTCTTCCTCTTCCCTTCTTTCCTTCCCTTCTTCTCCTTCTTTCCCTTCTCTATCAATTTCACCTCCTTTTCGTTCTTAATCCTTCTTCCTCTCAACTTCATGCAATTCATTTCTTCCTTCTCTACCTTCCTCCCTCTTCCTCTTCCCTTCTTTCCCTCCCTTCTTCTCTCCTTCTTTCCCTTCTCTGTCAATTTCACCTCTTCCTTCCTCTTAATCCTTCTTCCTTTCAACTTCATGCCCTTCATTTCTTCCTTCTCTACCTTCCCTCCTCTTCCTCTTCTCTTCTTTCCCTCCCTTCTTCTCTCCTTCTTTCCCTTCTCTGTCAATTTCACCTCCTTCTCCTTCTTAATCCTTCTTCCTTTCAACTTCATGCCCTTCATTTCTTCCTTCTCTACCTTCCTCCCTCTTCCTCTTCCCTTCTTTCCCTCCCTACTTCTCTCCTGTTACTTCTTTATCACTTATTCTCCCTTTTCTCTCTTCCTCCTTCCTCCTTTCTCCTCGCACACGTCTTATACTTTCGCTTTTTTTTCTTGCATTTCAGTTTATCGTTTTATTTCTCTAAGATTTATTTTTCTCTTCCCTCGTAACGTTTAACTTCATTGTGCAAGTTTCAGATTTTGGTTCCTTTTCCTTTTATTTCAATTTTCTTTTTTATTTCATTGAACTTATTTTTCTTCCTGCCACGCAACGTATAAGATTTTCCTACACAAGTTTCAGATTTTGTTTTATTTTTTCTCTTTCGTTTCACTTTATTGTTTTATTTCACTAACTTACATTTTTTTTCTTCACCCGCAATATCTAACTTCATTTTCACACAAGTTATAATTTTTTTTTTTGACATATCGGCTTTTTTTTTTAATTTCACTGACATTTGTTTTCTTTTCCCCGCTCGCAACTTTCATCTTGTTTTTTTGACGTTATTAATTTTCTTTTCATTTCAGTTTAGCTTTTCTTTTTTATTTCTCCGACCTTCGTCAATTTCAATTTTCCCCATCCTACAATATTTCCGTGAGACCAGTTCCACTAATATCAGTGAGCCAGACTCCGTTCCCTATATACGAGCTGTCTGTAAACCACTTTCCCGGGTTAATGACTGCACCTAATACATTAATTTGATAACTAACGCCCTCCCGATACCGTTCCATGGAGGTCAGTTCCAGTAATATCACTCAGCTAGATCATGTTCACAATGTATAAGCTTTTCATAAACCACTTTTACGGGTTAATTAACGGCTACACCCACTTTGATAATTTGATAACTAACGCCTATATTACGAATTCATTTTCCTATACCATTCCATTGAGACCAGATCCAATAATATCACTCAGCTAAATCTAATTCCCAATATATGAGGTTTTTGTGTTAATGATTACACCGAATGTGATAATTTGACAACTAACGCTAATATTACAAGTTCTCCTTTCCTATACCTTCCAATGAGATCAGTTCCAATAATATCACTCAGCTAAATCATTTTCCCAGTGTATGAGGTTTTTGTGTTAATGATTACACCGAATGTGATAATTTGACAACTAACGCTAATATTACAAGTTCTCCTTTCCTATACCTTCCATTGAGATCAGTTCCAGTAATATCACTCAGCTAAATCATTTTCCCAGTATATGAGGTTTTTGTGTTAATGATTACACCGAATGTGATAATTTGACAACTAACGCTAATATTACAAGTTCTCCTTTCCTATACCTTCCATTGAGATCAGTTCCAATAATATCACTCAGCTAAATCGTTTTCCCAATATATGAGGTTTTTATGGGTTAACGATTACACCGAACATGGTAATTTGACATCTAACACTAATATTACAAGTTCTCATTTCCTATACCATTCCCTTGAGACCAGTTCCAATAATATCACTCCGTCAGATTCTATTCCCAATATATTAGACTATTATGAACCATTTTTACGGTTTAATGACTGCATCGAACGTGATAATTTGATGACTAACGCTGATATTACAAGTTCTCCTTTCCTATACCATTCCCTTGAGACCAGTTCCAATAATATCACTCGGATTCTATTCCCAACATATTAGACTATTATGAACCATTTTTACGGTTTAATGACTGCATCGAACGTCATAATTTGATAACTATCGGTAATATTACAAGCTCTCCCTTTCTATACCATTCCCTTGAGACCAGTTCCAATAACATCACTCCTGTTCCCAATATATAAGCTTACGATGAAACATTTTTACGGGTTAGGGATTACACTCATCTTGCTAATTTGATAACTAACGCAAATATTACAATATCTTCCTTCCTATAACATTCCCTTGAGACCAGTTCCAATAACATCACTCCTGTTCCCAATATATAAGCTTACGATGAACCATTTTTACGGGTTAATGATTACACCGAACATGATAATTTGACAACTAACACTAATATTACAAGTTCTCCTTTCCTATACCATTCCCTTGATACCAGTTCCAATAACATCACTCCTGTTCCCAATATATAAGCTTACGATGAACCATTTTTACGGATTAACGATTACACCCAACTTGCTAATTTGATAACTAGCGCTAATATTACCAGCCATCCCTTCCCTTGAGAACTATTCCAATAATATCACGCAGCCAGACGCCGCGTTCCCTATGTGCCAGCTTTCTCTGAACCACTTTCACGGGCTGATGACTACACACAACATATTAATTTTCAACGTCTTGTAATATTATGCCGCAAATAGATCAAGAAAAAGTAATTGAAAGTTTAGTGTGTGTGTGTGTGTGTGTGTGTGTGTGTGTGTGTGTGTGTGTGTGTGTGTGTGTGTGTGGAATTCAACGAAGAGTGAAAACAGTTTGGAAGTTTGCATTTTGTGTTGGTAATAACTGACTTTGCCCGGCGAGAGAGTTGGGAATGCGACACTTTTATTATGTGTTTTGAGGTTCTATCATTTTTGTCGGCTTTTGAAATGTGAGTGTTTTAGTTTTCTTTTATTTAACTTTATTTTCTCCTCGTCTTTCACTTCCTTTTTTCTTTATTTTTCTTGGCGTGTTTTGTGTGTTCGTGGGAATGCGACACTTTTATTATGTGTTGATGCGCTTTCATTTTTGTCGGCTTTTGAAATGTGAGTGTG
>NC_066530.1:1446912-1449412 GCF_024679095.1 Eriocheir sinensis | reverse complement strand
CCCCTGGCGGCACGCGCGGCGCGCCTCGCCCTGCAGCACCACCCGCCGCCCGCCGGCGTGGCCCTCATCGTGCTGCCGCCGCCACCAGGTGACTAACATACTAATGCTGCATGCTGGGGAGGCCAGGGCGGTGCTGCATGCTGGGGAGGCCAGGGCAGTGTTGCATGCTGGGGAGGCCAGGGCAGTGTTGCATGCTGGGGAGGCCAGGGCGGTGCTGCATGCTGGGGAGGCCAGGGCGGTGCTGCATGCTGGGGAGGCCAGGGCGGTGCTGCATGCTGGGGAGGCCAGGGCGGTGCTGCATGCTGGGGAGGCCAGGGCGGTGCTGCATGCTGGGGAGGCCAGGGCGGTGCTGCATGCTGGGGAGGCCAGGGCGGTGCTGCATGCTAGGGAGGCCAGGGCGGTGCTGCATGCTGGGGAGGCCAGGGCAGTGTTGCATGCTGGGGAGGCCAGGGCGGTGCTGCATGCTGGGGAGGCCAGGGCAGTGTTGCATGCTGGGGAGGCCAGGGCAGTGTTGCATGCTGGGGAGGCCAGGGCGGTGCTGCATGCTGGGGAGGCCAGGGCGGTGCTGTATGCTGGGGAGGCCAGGGCAGTGTTGCATGCTGGGGAGGCCAGGGCGGTGCTGTATGCTGGGGAGGCCAGGGCGGTGTTGCATGCTGGGGAGGCCAGGGCGGTGCTGTATGCTGGGGAGGCCAGGGCGGTGCTGCATGCTGGGGAGGCCAGGGCGGTGCTGCATGCTGGGGAGGCCAGGGCGGTGCTGCATGCTGGGGAGGCCAGGGCGGTGCTGCATGCTGGGGAGGCCAGGGCGGTGCTGCATGCTGGGGAGGCCAGGGCGGTGCTGCATGCTGGGGAGGCCAGGGCAGTGCTGCATGCTGGGGAGGCCAGCGCTGTGCTTCATGCTGGTGAGGCCAGGGCGGTGCTGCATGCTGGGGAGGCCAGGGCGGTGCTGCATGCTGGGGAGGCCAGGGCGGTGCTGCATGCTGGGGAGGCCAGGGCGGTGCTGCATGCTGGGGAGGCCAGGGCGGTGCTGCATGCTGGGGAGGCCAGGGCAGTGTTGCATGCTGGGGAGGCCAGGGCGGTGTTGCATGCTGGGGAGGCCAGGGCAGTGTTGCATGCTGGGGAGGCCAGGGCGGTGGTGCATGCTGGGGAGGCCAGGGCGGTGTTGCATGCTGGGGAGGCCAGGGCGGTGCTGTATGCTGGGGAGGCCAGGGCCGTGTTGCATGCTGGGGAGGCCAGGGCAGTGTTGCATGCTGGGGAGGCCAGGGCGGTGCTGTATGCTGGGGAGGCCAGGGCAGTGTTGCATGCTGGGGAGGCCAGGGCAGTGTTGCATGCTGGGGAGGCCAGGGCAGTGTTGCATGCTGGGGAGGCCAGGGCGGTGCTGTATGCTGGGGAGGCCAGGGCAGTGTTGCATGCTGGGGAGGCCAGGGCGGTGCTGTATGCTGGGGAGGCCAGGGCGGTGCTGCATGCTGGGGAGGCCAGGGCGGTGCTGTATGCTGTGTGCCGCGCCGTGTACACTGTGTCTGCTGTTTACCTTCCTGTCTGCCTGGCTTGTGTCTACTGTCCGCTGTGTGTTGAGGCCATTTCCTGCGTGCGTCTCCAGGCCTCCCAGTGCTTCCCTGAGTCTACTAATTCCGTTTCTGCCATTCCCTGCTGTGTGTTGTGTTTCTTTTTCTTTCATATTTTCCGTGTTTTCCAGCTAGTGTGCGTGCTGTCTCCTCTGTGTTGCTCCTTGTTTCCTGTTTTCTGTTGGGGTTATGTGTTTCTGGCGTGTCTTCCTCTCCCTGCTCCTGCTGTCCTCTGCTTTGTGTCTGCTGTTTCTTGCTGTCGCCTCGTGTCTGGGTGCGAGCCGTGAAGTGCCGGGAAGTGTTGGGTGTCTGACGGCTGCGATGGATGGATGTGAAGGGCGTGAGGGAGGGAGGGAGAGGAGGGAGGTCGTGAAAGGGGTGCAGGGAAGGGGGGGGGAAGGGGGACACAGGTAAGAGGGACAGGGCTTGAGTTTGCTTCTCCCTCCACTTCTCTTTCTGTTCCCTCCTTTCATCTCCTCTCGTCTCTTCTTACTTTTTCATTTGTTCTTTATTCCATCCTACACTCCCCTTTTTTTCTCTTATTTTCTCCTCTTTTCTTTTTTTTTTTTTTGCTTTCTCTCTCTGTTGCTGTGCCCTCTTTTTCCATCTCATTTCCTATCTTCTTTCCTCCTCAGTTATTCTCTTCTATCCTACGCCATATTCCCTTCTGTTATTCTCTCATTTTCTCTTCTTTCCTTTTTTTTCGCTTTCTCAATTTTGCTCTTCTCTTTCCTTCCTTTTCCTCTTTTCTCTTCTTACCTCTTCAGTTGTTTTCTATTCTATCATACGCTATTTTACTCTCTTCTCTTCTCTTTCTTTTTTTTCTTACTCTTTTGCTATACTCTCTTCGTCCATCTCTCCTCTCCTCTCTTCTTATTTCTTCAATTTATTCTCTCTTCTCTCCTTCGTTATCTCTTTTTACTTCTTCAATTTATTCT
>NC_066530.1:1436912-1444412 GCF_024679095.1 Eriocheir sinensis | reverse complement strand
AAGAATGAAAAAAAAAGGAAAACGGAAATACCACCATGACCACCTCAACCGTTTAATGTGTGTGTGTGTGTGTGTGTGTGTGTGTGTGTGTGTGTGTGTGTGCTATTTCATTTGGTCTGTATTAGCTCGAAGGGTGGGAGGGAGCGAGAGAGAGGGAGGGAGGAAGGAGGGAGGAAGGGAGGAGGGAGGGAGGAAGAGGGGGGAAGGTTGAAGGGAGGGAGGGAAGAAAAAGGAGAATGAGAGAGGGAGGAAAGAAGCAAGTGAAATGATGAAGGAGAGAGAGAGAGAGAGAGAGAGAGAGAGAGAGAGAGAGAGAGAGAGAGAGAGAGAGAGAGAGAGAGAGAGAGAGAGACGGGAAGCAGGAAAAGGTGTGCGCCAAGGATGTTAAAATCTCCATACATTCTCTCTCTCTCTCTCTCTCTCTCTCTCTCTCTCTCTCTCTCTCTCTCTCTCTCTCTCTCTCTCTCTCTCTCTCTCTCTCTCTCTCTCTCTCTCAGCTGTCCAAATTGTGTCGAAGAATATTTAGGTCGACGGTAAAATGATGGAACAGGCACTTGACCTAAAGATGTGTGTTGATTTTTGCCTCCTCCTCCTCCTCCTCCTCCGCCTCCTCCTCCTCCTCCACCTCCTCCTCCTCCTCCTCCTCCTTCGTTTGTACTCCCTTCGACTCTGATTCTGGCTTCGACATCGGCTCCTCCTCTTCCGTTTCCTCCTCCTCCTCCTCCTCCTCCCTCCCACTTCCTCTCTCAACTACTTCCTCTGACTTTGGGTGACTTTGATTCTTCTATTTGTATTTCTTGTTTTTGTTTTTCTTACTCATCATCTTCCTGCTTTTTTTTTCTTTCTTAATTTTTTTCTTCTTTTTGTTTTCTTCTTTTTTTCTTCTTCTTCTTCTTCTTCACTTACGATTCCGGGTTTTCCTTCCTCTCCATTTATGCTTTTATCTATGCATGTATATTCTCCCTCTCTCTCTCTTTACTCTCTCTCTCTCTCTCTCTCTCTCTCTCTCTCTCTCTCTCTCTCTCTCTCTCTCTCTCTCTCTCTCTCTCTCTCTCTCTCTCTCTCTCTCTCTCTCTCTCTCTCTATGAGGGCATAATTAGAGACAAAATTGTGAGTTACCTTGAAAGCCACTCATTAATTGGGGACTCACAACATGGCTTCCGAAACAAAAGATCCTGCCTATCAAATCTATTAACCTTTTATAACGACCTCTTCACTGTTTATGACGTAACCAAATCACTGGACGTAGTCTATCTTGATTTCCAGAAAGCGTTTGATAAAGTCCCGCATCATAAATTACTTTACAAATTAAAACAAATAGGTATTGACGGTCAGGTAAACCAATGGATCGCGAATTGGTTGAGCAACAGACAACAAAGAGTAGTGATTGACGGATTTAACTCAGAGTGGGCGCCTGTCACTAGTGGCGTCCCTCAGGGCTCGGTTCTTGGCCCAGTGCTCTTCATTATTTACATCAACGACGTGGATGTTGGACTCAATAACCGCATTAGTAAATTTGCAGACGACACAAAGATTGGTAACTCGGTTCTCACTGACGAAGACAGGCAAAGCCTCCAAGAGGATTTGCACAAAATTTCAACTTGGTCGGATAGATGGAGATGCCCTTTAACGTAGACAAGTGCCAGGTCCTTCAAGTTGGAACGAGGAATAAAAAGTTTGATTACGAAATGCGCGGCGTTAAACTCAAAGCGTTCAATGCGTCAAGGACTTGGGGGTCAAAATCGCGTCAAACCTCAAATTCTCACAGCAATGCATCGATGCAGCAAATAAAGCGACCAGAATGTTGGGCTTCATTAAAAAACTTTTATTTAAGAATAAAGATGTAATACTCGCTCTACAACAGTTTAGTCAGACCCACTTGGAATATGCGGTACAGTTTTGGTCTCCTCACCATGCAAGGATATTGCTAAATTAGAAGGTGTTCAGCGTCCGGGCAACGAAATTATCCCTTCCTTGCGCAACAAATCCTACGAAGAAGGCTTTCTACCTTAACATGTTCTCTCTTGAGAAACGTCGCCTCGAGAAAACTGATCGAATGTTTTAAAATACTTAATGGTTTCACGAATGTAGACAGATCAACATTGTTTATGATCGATGACACTTTGCGCACGAACAATGGCGTAAACTCAGATGACAAGTAAATTCAGACTAAATTTTCTTCACCAACGTTGTAGTGCGAGAATGGAATAAGCTCCCATCATCAGTGGTCCAGTGTAACACGATTGACTCCTTCAAAAATAAGCTCGACCGTCACTTCCTTCAACTTAATATCAACTAGAGTAGAAATGCAACGTTTTGGAGTCTTCTGATTAATGTAAAATCACTTAGGTTTAAGGACAGACCACCAAGTCTGGACCATGGGGTCTGTGTGGTCTGATTTTCTATGTAAATCTCTCTCTTCAAGCTGCGTGTTCAGTCCGACTGCCCAGAGTGACTAGAGAAAGGTGTGTTTCTCTCTCTCTCTCTCTCTCTCTCTCTCTCTCTCTCTCTCTCTCTCTCTCTCTCTCTCTCTCTCTCTCTCTCTCTCTCTCTCTCTCTCTCTCTCTCTCTCTCTCTCTCTCTCTCTCTCTCTCTCTCTCTCTCTCGTGATGTCATTAATAATTTTTGTTAATATTAAACTTGGTTATTTTTTTTTCTTCAAGATGGTGTATAATTATTTACCTGCCAAATATACACACACACACATACACACACACACACACACACACACACACACACACACACACACACACACACACACACACACACACACACACACACAAAGAATGATGTAAAGAAAAGGATTAGTAAAAAAATAGAAAGTAAAAATAATATAGTAAAGAAAGTGTAACAAAGCGACTTCTTATGAGAGAGAGAGAGAGAGAGAGAGAGAGAGAGAGAGATGAGACAGACAGACAGACACATACACAACACCAAACCAGTAATCTGAAGAAGTGTCCCTTAAGAAAGATTTATGAAGTTGATCTCAGTCTTAGTTTTTTTTCTTCTCGTTTTTTTTCTTCTCTCTGGTCAGGCTTATGGAGTTGCCCTTCTCGGAGGCGGAGGGGAAGACGAGAGAAATACCGTATTATCACAATTTTTAAGGTTAAGCTGAGGTTTGGTTAGGTGGATGTAGAAGTAGGAGAGGTCGAAATGAATTAGTTGTTTCTTAGAGACGAGAAATGAAGGTACCATAGTTGTTTTGAGGAGATAGGTGGTTAGGTAAGATGGATGTAGGTCAAATAGAGAAAAAATGAGTTGGTTGTTTTTATTGGAGAGAAAAGAACGTGCAGTAACTGTTTTGTGTTTTAATGGAGGTTAGGTTTGGTGGATGTAGGTCAATAGAGAAAAGAAGGGAGTTAGTTGTTTTATATTTGAGAGAAGAATAAAGAAAGTAATATAATTGTTTTGAGTAGAGGTTATTATGTCAGAGTAAGAAAAGGAATTAGTTGTTTTTTAGAGACGAAAAATGAAGGTACCAAAGTTGTTTTAAGGATATAGGTGGTTAGGAAAGATGGATAAAGGTCAAGTAGAGAAAAAAAGAGTTAGTTGTTTTTATTGGAGAGAAAAGAAGGTACCATAGATTTTTGAAGAGAGAGCTGGTTAGGTTAAGTGGATGTTCGTGGACTAGAGAGAAAAAGGAGTTAGTTGTTTTATATTTGAGAGAAAAATAAAGAAGGTAATATAATTGTTTTGAGTAGAGGTGATTAGGTTAGGTGCATGTAGAAGTGGAGGAGTGAGAAAAAGGAATTAGTTGTTTCTTATTGGGGAGAAGGGAAAAGAAGGTACCATGTCTGTTTTGAGGAGAGAGGGGATTAGGTTAGGTGGGTGTAGGTTGAATAGAGAAAAAAAGTTAGTTGTTTCTAATTGGAGGAGAGGGAAAAGAAGGTACCATAATTGTTTTTAGAGAGATTGTTCGGTTACGTAGATGTCGAGGGAATAGAGAAAAAATGAGTTAGTTCTTCCTTATTTGAGTGAAGAGAAACTAATATATCATCGCTGTTTTAACTTAGAGTGGAGGTTACGTTAGGTTGATTTAGGTCGAATAGAGAAAAAAAGTTAGTTGTTTCTAATTGGAGAAGAAAGAAAAGAAGGTACCATAATTGTTTTGAGGAGAGAGTTGGCTAGGTTACGTAGATATCGATGGAACAGAGAAAAAAAAGGAATTAGTTCTTCCATATTTGAGTGAAGAAAAACGAATTTATCATCACTGTTTTATGGTGGAGTGGAGGTTACGTTAGATTGATTTAGGTCGAATAGCGAAAAAAAGAGTTTCTGATTTTAGAGAAGAGAAAAGAAGGTACCATAATTGTTTTGAGGAGAGAAGTTATTAGGATCAAACAACAAATAAACATGGAACCTCTTCACATACGCAGACAAGGGCACAGACTTACACTTTTGTACAAGATCACAAACACTCACATTGACATTGACCCACATACATGCTTACACAACGCAAACAGTCAACTTACTCGTAACACGCACATCCATAAATACCAAACATATCACACTAACACTGACGCATACAAGCACTCACACTTTCCACGCACCATACGTGACTGGAACAGCCTCCCTCAACAGATTTTAGACTGCGGTACAATAGACTCACTGAGAAAACAAATACACACCCACTTGTCACCACGACACACCAACACTAACAATGACACTTAATTCACTTCCCTCCCTTGCACACTCGGCTCCACCGTCCCCCAAACAGCCAACACAAATATGCGTGTTATGCACCTGTACGGGTGAATGGAGTAAATAGCTGTTTTTGTTTTAGCTCTAAAGAAAGAACAAGTGTCATCATAGTTTTGAGAGAAGTGATGGGTGGCGTGGAAGAAAATTGTGTCTGTAAGTGGAAAGAAAGGAAAGAAAAAGAGAAAAAGATACATACATAGAGAGAATGAAGAAAATACATTATGAAAAAGAAGTAGAACACGGATACGAAAGGAAGAGAAGATGGAGGAGGAGGAGGAGGAGTAAGGGAAGGGAAATAGAAGGGAAATGAATGAGATAGAGAATAAAATTTAACAAGTAGACGAGGGGGAGGAAGCAGAGCAGGAAGAACAAAGAGAATGAAAAAACACTATGAAGAAAGAAATGAAGAAAAAAATGGTTAAGTTAGGAGTGGAAGAAAAATAGAGGAAAGATCGGGGCATGATTGTTTTGAGGTGGAGTGGTGGTTAGCTTGATGAACGTTGCGGTAGAAGAGTAGAAATGTGTTAGCAGCATCTTCTTGGTGGAAAAATGTAGAAAAGAACGCACCATCATAGTCTCGAGGCTGAGTTGTGGGTGGATGCCGGTAAAAGAATAATAAAATGGGTCAGCTGTTTCTTATAGAGGGGCGGAAGGAAGAGAATAGAAGGCATTACCATAACTTCAAAGGAGAATGATAGGCGGGCAAAGGAGAATGATAGGCGGACGTGTGTGGAAGAGAAGAAATTGAGAGAGTGAATTTTGTTGTTCGGAGTGGAGGGAGAGAAGCGAGAAGATCGTGTCATGACTATTCTGAGGTGGGGTGGTGGTTATACGTGGATGTAGTAGGGGTGGAAGAGGAGAAAAGGAGTTATTTTTTCATAGTTTTATAGATAGAAGTAATAAGACAAAATAACATTGTGGGTGGAAGACTCGGAAAACGTATTTAGTTGTTTCTTATAAGTGGAAAGAAAGACGAGAAAAGAAGGCAATATCATAGTTTCAAAGGAGAATGTGAAGTGAATACAGGTAGAAGAGGAGAAATTAAGAGAGTGTGGCGTTTAAGATTAAAGGAAGGAAGATAGAATAAAAACAGGTATTGTCATTGTTTTGAGGTTGATTGGTGGTTAGGTCAGGTTGATGTAGGGGAAAGGAGAAAATGGTTAGTTGTTTTATAGGTTGAAGAAATACGAGAAAATAACGTTGTGGATGGAAGACTCAGAAAAGAATACAGTTGTTTCTTATAGCTGGAAAGAAAGACGAAAAAAGAAGGCGTATCATTCATAAAAAGGAAGTAGAGAAGTAAGATACAGGTGAGGAGGGAGAATAATTATGAAGATTTAAGATTAAAAAAAGAGGATAATATAATACAGGTTGTCATTGTTTTTTGGTTTTGTGTGGTTAATTACGGGTGGAAAAGGAGAAAATGGGTAGTTGTTTTATAAGTTGAAGAAATACGAGAAAATAACGTTGTGGATGGAAGACTCAGAAAAGAATACAATTGTTTCTTATAGCTGGAAAGAAAGACGAAGAGAAAGAAAGATAGAATAAAGAGGTTGTGTGGTTAGGAGGTAGTTAAAGGTGGAGTGGAAAAAGAAAAATGGGTAGTTGTTTTATAAGTTGAAGAAATACGAGAAAATAACGTTGTGGATGGAAGACTCAGAAAAGAATACAATTGTTTCTTATAGCTGGAAAGAAAGACGAGAAAATAACGTTGTGGATGGAAGACTCAGAAAAGAATACAGTTGTTTCTTATAGCTGGAAAGAAAGACGAGAAAAGAAGGCATTATCATAGTTTCAAAGGAGAATGTTAAGTGGATGTAGGTGAAAGAGGATAAATTGAGAGAGTATGGCGTTATACATTGAAGGAAAGACGATAGAAAAAACAAATATCATCATTGTTTTGAGGTTGATTGGTGGTTAGGTCAGGTTGATGGAGGGGAAAGGAGAAAATGGGTAGTTGTTTTATAGGTTGAAGAAATACGAGAAAATAACGTTGTGGATGGAAGACTCAAAAAAGAATACAGTTGTTTCTTATAGGTGGAAGGGAAGAAGAGACAACAAGGTATTATCATAGTTTCAAAGGAGAGTGTGAAGTGGATAGGTGGAAGAGGTGGAAACGAGAGTGTATGGCGTTCTAAATTTAAGGAAAGAGAATAATGAAAAAAAAATACAGGTATCATTATTGTTTTGAAGTTGAGTGGTAGTTAGGTTAGGTTAATGTAGGGGAAAGGAGAAAATGGTAGTTGTTTTATAGGTTGAAGAAATACGAGAAAATAACGTGGCTGGTGGATTTGGGTGGAAAACTCAGAAAATAATATAGTTGTTTCTTATTGGTGGACAGAAAAAAAGAGGCAGTAAGGTATCATACGTTCTTTATAAGGGGATTTGTGTATAAGAAGAGGAAATGGGGGAGTTTCCAAGGAGAGTGATCAGTGGATGTGTAAAAAAAGGAGAAAATTGTGTCTGTAGGTGGAAGGAAGGGGAGAAAAAGAGAAAAAGATACATACATAGAGAGAATGAAGAAAATACATTATGAAAAAGAACTAGAACAAGAATACGAAAGAAAGAGAAGGAGGAGGAGGAGGAGGAGGGGGACGAGGAGGAGGAGAAAGGAAATGAAATAGAAGGGGAATGAATGAGGTAGAGAGTAAAATGAAACAAGTAGACGAGGGGGAGGAAGCAGAGCAGGAAAAAGAACAAGGAGAAAGGGAAAAAAATAGAAAATAATAAGATAATGAAAAAAAAAACACTATGAAGCAGAAAAAATGAAGAAAAAAATGGTTAAGTTAGGTTAGGTTA
>NC_066530.1:1411912-1434412 GCF_024679095.1 Eriocheir sinensis | reverse complement strand
AAGTTCTTTACCTTCTTTATCTTTCTTTTCCTCCTCCTCCTCCTCCTCGTCCTCCTCGTCCTCCTTCTCCTCCTACAAACATAATAATACATGGGTTTGATGTTTTGACGTGAATGTTGTTTTGTTGTGTTCTTCCTCCTCCTCCTCCTCCTACAAACATGATAATACTTGGGTTTGTTGTTTTGCCGTCTTCCTCCTCCTACCACCCCCATTTCCTCCTCCTCCTCCTCCTCCTCCTCCTCCTCCTCCTCCTCCTCCTCGTAAGGTTACCGTGATTGTGTTGCATTGTGTGTTTGGGGAGTTTTTCTCGTCCTTCTTTATTTATTTCCTGGGCTGGAAATTGGATGAGAAAGTTGATAAAATGTGAGGTTGAAAACGTAACCTTCCATTGTGTGTCACTGAGCAAATAGGTGAAAGGCTGTACTACTCTCTCTCTCTCTCTCTCTCTCTCTCTCTCTCTCTCTCTCTCTCTCTCTCTCTCTCTCTCTCTCTCTCTCTCTCTCTCTCTCTCTCTCTTTTTTTTTTCCCTGTCCAACTTCCCACTGCAGAGTTATGCAATCTGTCCCTCCTCCACCCCCTTGAAATCAGTCTCCCTCTCACCCCCTTCTCTCTCTCTCTCTCTCTCTCTCTCTCTCTCTCTCTCTCTCTCTCTCTCTCTCTCTCTCTCTCTCTCTCTCTCTCTCTCTCTCTCTCTCTCTCTCTCTCTCTCTCTCTCTCTCTCTCTCTCTCTCTCTCTCTCTGTCTCTCTCTCTCTCTCTCTCTCTCTCTCTCTCTCTCTCTCTCTCTCTCTCTCTCTCTCTCTCTCTCTCTCTCTCTCTCTCGCCCGCCGGAAATAAGATTACAAGTGATTCATTCTTATTGCTTTTGTATGGTAATGGAAATTTACCTCCGCTAGTTTGTCCTGGAAGAGAGAGAAAGCAGGAAGAGAGTGAGACAAACAGAGAGAGAGGGAAAAAGACATACAGGGAGACTAATGGGGTAGAGACAAACAGACAGATAAGCAAACAGACAGACAAATAGACAAACAAACAGGCAGGCAGAGAGAGGCTAACCAGCGGACTAAATTAAACTTGAGTGTTCGTCTACGTGGAGTTTCACACACACACACACACACACACACACACACACACACACACACACACACATACACACGCACACGCACGCACACAAAGGGGAATTCACGAGGGTTTCACTTATTGTTTAGTAAACCTGTGTGTGTGTGTGTGTGTGTGTGTGTGTGTGTGTGTGTGAGACTTAATTGAATTGTTGTGGTATGAGATTGATTTAATGTTTGTGTATTACGAGGAGGAGGAGAGTGAGTGATGATGATGATGATGAGGATGAGGAGGATGAGGAGGAGGAGGAGGACGAGAATTAATAGTTGTAGTAGTAATAGCAACAGTAGAAGATGAATGATGATGATGATGATGATGATGATGATGATGGGGAGGAGGAGGAAAAAGAAAACGAAGCTAAGGTTACTGTTTATTAATGTAAGGTAATATCACACGGTCAGCTGCCTTTAGAAGTTTAGATAATAGCCGCAGCATCAGAAGTAAACATCTCATCGGTTCATCATTACTTTGTACCGCCAAGGAGCAGCAAATCTCAGTCTCCTCATTAACCCTTCCGTCACCCCAATCACGGGACAGGTGCGGGAAACAGGTGCGCTCTGGTGACCTAATTACAAAGGTCACGAAGGCCGAGATTGACTGATTACCTGGCTGATGGACTGACTTTGGGACTCACTGATTGACTTTGACTGATTTACTGAGTGACTGACTGGCTTGAATGAGTGATTGACTGACTAACTGACTGACTGACTGACCGACTGACAGACTGGGGGGACTGACTTTTTGTATTATGCAGAAAAAAACGTAATTACTGTTAACTATTGCAACTATTACTACGACTACTACTACTATTACTACTACTACTACTACTACTACTACAATTTTCATGACCACCATTTTTTTATCTAAGCAGTTTCCTCACTGTACCTCCTCCTCCTCCTCTTGTTTCTCTTCCTCTAATTCCTCCTCCTCCCCTTCCTCCTCCTCCTCTTGTTTCTCTTCCTCTAATTCCTCCTCCTCCTCTTCCTCCTCCTCCTCCTAAAATCACCTGCACTCTCCTATCATTCACCTTCCCCTAATTCCTCTCTTTTTCTTCCTCCTCCTCCTCCTCCTCCTCTTCCTCTACCTCCTCATCTTTCCTCCTTCCTTTTCTCCTCCGAGCCACCTGCCTGAAGAGGATATTGGGGTCAGGTGTGTGTGTGTGTGTGTGTGTGTGTGTGTGTGTGTGTGTGTGTGTGTGTGTGTGTGTGTGTGTGTGTGTGTAAGTATATATTTGTTTTTTTGCTCGTTTCAAATACTACTATAGTACTACTACTACTACTACTACTACTACTACTATTACTACTACTACAACCATTGCCACCACCACCATGAGCATTACAACCAATACCCCTCCATTCTCTCTCTCTCTCTCTCTCTCTCTCTCTCTCTCTCTCTCTCTCTCTCTCTCTCTCTCTCTCTCTCTCTCTCTCTCTCTCTCTCTCTCTCTCTCTCTCTCTCTCTCTCTCTCTCTCTCTCTCTCTCTCTCTCTCTCTGAGCGGACAATAACAATTTGCTATTTTCGACCAAACTTTCTATCGAGTTTGTGGCCGCGAATCAGACCAACACACAATAATAAGGGGACGAAGGGAGAGGGAAAAATTGATAAAGATGAAGAAAGCGATGATGAGAGAGGAGGAAAAGAAAAAACGAAAATAAGGATTGAAATATTGAGGACTATAATTGAAAGTGAGGATGAATTAGAGATTGCGATGTGGAGAAAGGAAGAAATAAACACACAGTAATAAGGGGACGAAGGGAGAGGGAAAAATTGATAAAGATGATGAAAGCGATGATGAGAGAGGAGGAAAAGAAAAAAGGAAAATAAGGATTGAAATATTGAGGACTATTATTGAAAGAGATGATGAATTAGAGATTCCGATGTGGAGACGAAGAAATAAATAGATATAAAGATAAAAACATACGAATATTATATTGGAAAAGGTGGGAAAAATAAAGAAAATTATATTGGAAAAGGTGGGAAAAATAAAGAAAATTATATTGGAAAAGGCGAAAAATAGTGTAGGTAATTATATACGGTATCGAAAAATATTTAAAGATATAGGATGTAATAATTCGAAAAGGGTTATAAATATAGAGGATTATAGTATTGAGAGTTAATTACAAGGAAGACAATGAAAAATCGCAGAACTCTAGATATTTTTTTTAAGTAAGCAGTATAAACTATTGTTATAAAAAGGTGAAAATAAATATAACACCGAAAACAGAGCACAGACAAAAATGAAAGAAAGGCACTATAATAATAAAATAAAATAACGATGATTAGAAGAGATAATGGAACTTGCGATGAAAGGAAAAGGAGAAAATAGTTGATCAGAAAAACAATAACATCAGAGGATCGTATTTTTAAAGAGAAACAACAAAAAAAAAAAGTAAAGTTAAATAAAATAAGAATGTAGCAAAGTTTTGGAGAGCCGAAAATTAATAAAGATAATGAACAAGATAATCGTGATGAGAGAGAGAGAGAGAGAGAGAACGTCTAATTTCTTCCTGTTTGATTTTCTTTCTTGGTTAAAGTTCTCTCTCTCTCTCTCTCTCTCTCTCTCTCTCTCTCTCTCTCTCTCTCTCTCTCTCTCTCTCTCTCTCTCTCTCGGATATCAGGAAGAAAAAGAAAAAAATGAGAAAATGACATGAAGGCGCGGCTCTCTCTCTCTCTCTCTCTCTCTCTCTCTCTCTCTCTCTCTCTCTCTCTCTCTCTCTCTCTCTCTCTCTCTCTCTCTCTCTCTCTCTCTCTCTCTCTCTCTCGGAGAGAGAGAGAGAGAGAGAGAGAGAGAATGGCCTGTTTACCGGCAACATAACTTCTTTTATAATTCGTTTTTCAAGGTGATAACTATTTGCCGGAGGAGGAAGAGGAGGAGGAGGAGGAGGAGGAGGAGATGAAAGGGCAAACGCTGTACGGATAATGGAGGAGACGATGACGTGATGTTGTGTGGGTGTGTGTGTGTGTGTGTGGGTGTGAGAGAGAGAGAGAGAGAGAGAGAGAGAGAGAGAGAGATGGTTTAATTAAGATATCTATTGTTATTTGTCCCTCCTAAGCATGTCATCTCTCTCTCTCTCTCTCTCTCTCTCTCTCTCTCTCTCTCTCTCTCTCTCTCTCTCTCTCTCTCTCTCTCTCTCTCTCTCACTGTTACCTACCTTGCTCATTATTATTATTATTATTATTATTATTATTATTATTATCATTGTTGTTGTTGTTGTTGTTGTTGTTGTTGTTGCTATTGCTACTATTTGATCACAGGAGAGAGAGAGAGAGAGAGAGACTTAGCTTATAAAGGGCTGTTTGTCTCCTCAAAACTTGTAAGAGATAAATATATGTTGTTTTTGACAAACATAATAAAGTGTTTAAAGAGAGACTATTGTGTCTTAGGTTCCTAACTTGTATATCTCATTTCACGCACACCTCCCTTCTCCATACGCTCTCCTGTTTCCTCCTTCCTTCCTCCTCCTCCATTCTTTCTCCTCCTTCTTCCTTCTTTTCTTCCTTCTCCATCCTTCCTCCCTCCTCCTTCCTTCCTATTCCCTATCCCTTTCAGTCTTCCAACCCTTTCTTCCTCCACTGTATACTAACTTTTCTCTCCTTCTTTCCTTGCTTTCTTACCCTTATTTCCCTTTTCTTCTTTCTCCCCTTTTCAACATCTTTCTTCGTTTCCTATTTTGTTCGCCATCCCTTTCATTCCTCCATCCCTTTCTCCCTCCACTACATACTAACTTGTCTTTCCTTGCTCTCTTTCCCTTAGTTTCCTCCTCCTCTTTCTCCCCTTTCCAACATCTCTTTCTTTCTTCGTTTCGTATTTTGCTCCCCATCCCTTTCATTCCTCCATCCCTTTGTCCCTCCACTACATACTAACTTGTCTTTCCTTGCTCTCTTTCCCTTATTTTCCTCCTCCTCTTTCTCCCGTTTTCTACATCTTTCTTTCTTCGTTTCCTATTTTGCTCCCCATCCCTTTCATTCCTCCATCCCTTTCTCCCTCCACTACATACTAACTTGTCTTTCCTTGCTCTCTTTCCCTTATTTTCCTCCTCCTCTTTCTCCCGTTTTCTACATCTTTCTTTCTTCGTTTCCTATTTTGTTCCCCATCCCTTTCATTCCTCCATTCCTTTCTCCCTCCACTACATACTAACTTGTCTTTCCTTGCTCTCTTTCCCTTAGTTTCCTCCTCCTCTTTCTCCCCTCTCCAACATCTCTTTCTTTTTTCGTTTCCTATTTTTTTATTTAATCTTACGTACCTATTCTTTTTTTTTACTACTCATATTCCTTTTATTTTCCCTCTAGTTTCCTCCTCACTTCATTCCTTCCTCTCCTTTATTCCTTTCTTCCTTTTTTTCCTTTCCTTCCTCCACTTTTTCCTCTTGCTTCATTTCCCTTCCTTTCGTCCCTCATTCATTCACTCATTCTTTTTCCCCTTATTTTACTGATTTGTCCCACTCTCTCTCTCTCTCTCTCTCTCTCTCTCTCTCTCTCTCTCTCTCTCTCTCTCTCTCTCTCTCTCTCTCTCTCTCTCTCTCTCTCTCTCTCTCTCTCTCTCTCTCTCTCTCTCATCTCTAAAGTCAATAAAGAGCTCGTCGGTCACTATCAATGCCAGTGTTGCCACCTCTCGCATCGGGCAACGCACCCCTCCCTCCTCTCCCCCTCTCTCTCCCTTCTCTCCCTTCTCCCTCGCTTTTCCCCCCAACTCCACCTCCTTCCCCTCTGTCTCTTTCACTCCCTACTCCATTTTCTCCCCTCTCTTTCCATACTCCTTCTTCTCCCTCTCTTTTTCTTCCTACTCTACCTCCTCTTTTATTTTTCCCTTCACGTCCTCCTCCTTTTTTTCAGCCTACTCTTCCTCTCTCTCTTTTCCTCCCTTCTCCATTTCCTTCCCTTTTTCTTTCCCTTCTCCTCCCTATCTTTCTCTCCCTCCTCCCTCCTCCCTCTCTTTCTTTTCCTACCCCTTCTTCTCCCCTTCTTTCTCTCCCTCTTTTTCTCCCTACTCCACCTCCTCCCTCTCTTCTCTTCCTATTCCATCTTCTACCCCTCTCTCTCTCCCTCCTTCCCCTCCTTTCCCTCTTTCTTTTCCATCCCCCTCCTCATTCTCCTCCTCCTTTTTATCCCACGTAGGCCTTTCATCATTCTCTATAAGGTTAGGCTAGGTCATTAGTCGGGGTAGATAAGGTTAAGTTAAAATTGGTTAGGTTAGGTTAGTATTGGTCTTGTTAAGTTTTGTTTGGTTAGGTTAGTTTTTTCACATTCATCATCCTTCATTGTCGTTATGGATAAGTTAGGTCAGGATCGATAAGGTTAGATTAGGGTAGGTTAGGTCATGTAGTAACTTAGAATATGTTAGGCTTGTCAAGTTTGGTCATCCCACGAAGCCCTTTTATCAGTTACATTAAGGTTAAGTTAGAATAGGTTTGGTAAGGATAGATAAGGTTAGATTAGGATAGGCTTGGTCATGTAGTAAGTTAGAATAGATTAGGGTTGTCAAGTTAGGTCATCCCTCGAAGCCCTTTTATCAGTTGCATTAAGGTTAAGTTATAATAGGTTTTGGTAAAGGATAGATAAGGTTAAATTAGGATAGGCTAGGTCATGTTGTAAGGTAGAATAGATTAGGGTTATCAAGTTAGGTCATCCCACAAAGCCCTTTTATCAGTTACATTAAGCTTAAGTTAGAATAGGTTTTGGTAAAGGATAGATAAGGTTAAATTAGGATAGGCTAGGTCATGCAGTAAGGTAGAATAGGTTAGGCTTGTCAAGTTAGGTCATCCCACGAAGCCCTTTTATCAGTTACATTAAGGTTAAATTAGAATAGGTTTTGCTAAAGGATAGATAAGGTTAGATTAGGGTAGCTTAGGTCATGTAGTAAGTTAGAATAGATTAGGGTAGTCAAGTTAGGTTATCCCACGAAGCCCTTTTATCAATTACATTAAGGTTAAATTAGAATAGGTTTTGCTATAGGATAGATAAGGTTAGATTAGGGTAGCTTAGGTCATGTAGTAAGTTAGAATAGGTTAGGTTTGTTAAGATAGGTCATCCCACGTAGTCCTTTTATCAGTTACATTAAGGTTAAATTAGAATAAGTTAGGTAAGAATGTCGAAAAAGATAAGGTTAGATTACATTAGGTTTGGTCAGGTTATAGTAAATTAAAACATAAGGTTAAGTTAGGTTATGCCACGCTCATCTTCCCTCATCCACATTAAGGTTAGGTAAGGACAAGTTAGCATAAATAAGGTTACATTAAGGCAGGTTAAATTAGGTGTGTAAGAATACCAGGATATGATAATAAGGTTAGATTAGGTTAGGTTAGGTTAAGCTAAGTTAGTCAAGGATGATTCAGAATAGAAAAGGTGAGATTAGATTGTCAGGTTTAGTCAGCGATGTTAAAATATATTATGAAGTCACTATAATGATTTTTTTCTATATATATCCTTTTCTCACTTTTATGTTCGGTCGATTACTTAAGGGCAGGTTAAGTTATGTATGTCAGAATATCAGTGTATAAAAATAAGGTTAGATTAGGTAAGGTAAAGTCAAGTTAGCCAAGGATAAGTCAGAATAGGTAAGGCGAAATTAGGTGATGTTGGGTTTGGTCAGGAGTGTTAATAATAGGACGTCACTATAAATATTTCTTTTTTTACTTATCTTCCTCTCATTTCTCCGTCTGGTCGATGTTTCTGACAGCTCCACCACCCGACCCGACCACACGCGTCTTTCCCTGACAGCTGGTTTTCTCTTCACTACGCTCTCAGGCAATCCATCCGCCTCGCCTCGCCCTCCCTCTCCATCACTCTCTTGCGTATGCCTCGTCTCTTCCCATCACGTTCATGTAACTCTTCTGTCTTATTTCCTTCTTAGTCTCTTACCTTCTGGGATGTCTCTTACCCTCCGACGTTCCTTCATTCTTCCCTTTCTGGTCTTATTAACTTTTGCTTCTCCACACATCGATATAAGCTTTTTTTTTCTCTGGTATATTCTTGCATTCTTTTATTTCTGTCTCTTACCCTCAGACACTCCTTCATTCTTCCCTTTCTGGTCTTATTAACTTTTGCTTCTCCACGCATCGATATAAGTTTTTTTTTTTTCTCTGGTATTTTCTTGCATTCTTTTATTTCTCTCTCTTACCCTCAGACACTCCTTCATTCTTCCCTTTCTGGTCTTATTAACTTTTGCTTCTCTACGCATCGATATAAGTTGTTTTTTTTCTCTGGTATTTTCTTGCATTCTTTTATTTCTGTCTCTTACCCTCAGACACTCCTTCATTCTTCCCTTTCTGGTCTTACGAATTTTTGCTTCTCTACGCATCGATATAAGCTTTTTTTTTCTTTTTTTCTCTGGTATATTTTTTTATTTTTTTTATTTCTGGTAGCATCCATATTGTCGATCTTAATGTCCATCCAAATGTTTTAATCTCCGCTGCTTCCATTCTCTCTTCTCCTTTCATTCATAATCTTATACCTTCATTTACTTCTTACAGTCATCTAAGCATTTTCATCTCTACTGCTACATTTTCTTATTCTTTCATTCTTTATCTTAGTTTTTGTTATTCTACGGATCTATCTAAATATTTTCATCTCTGTTACATCCACTTTCTCTCTCTCTCTCTCTCTCTCTCTCTCTCTCTCTCTCTCTCTCTCTCTCTCTCTCTCTCTCTCTGGTATTTAATTTTTTCCCTGTCCAACTTCCCTGCAAGAGTTATGCAATCTGTCACTCCCTCACCCTCCTTGAAATCAGTCTCCCCTCTCTCTCTCTCTCTCTCTCTCTCTCTCTCTCTCTCTCTCTCTCTCTCTCTCTCTCTCTCTCTCTCTCTCTCTCTCTCTCTCTCTCTCTCTCTCTCTCTCTCTCTCTCTCTCTCTCTCTCTCTGGTATTTTTATTTTTTTCCCTGTCCAACTTCCCACTGCAAGAGTTATGCAATCTGTCCACTCCCTCACCCTCCTTGAAATCAGTCTCCCCTCTCACCCCCTCTCTCTCTCTCTCTCTCTCTCTCTCTCTCTCTCTCTCTCTCTCTCTCTCTCTCTCTCTCTCTCTCTCTCTCTCTCTCTCTCTCTCTCTCTCTCTCTCTCTCTCTCTCTCTCTCTCTCATTTCCTTATTTACACAGATTTTTCACAGCTTCCGCCGGAGAATGATGAGAGGTGATGCTAAGATATTCTCTCTCTCCTCCCTTCTCTCTTCCTCTCCTTTATTCCCTCTCCCTCTTCC
Source organism: Eriocheir sinensis (assembly GCF_024679095.1). NCBI lineage: Eukaryota > Metazoa > Arthropoda > Malacostraca > Decapoda > Varunidae > Eriocheir > Eriocheir sinensis. The sequence continues at coordinate 1,425,103 of NC_066530.1, read as the reverse complement.
TCCTTTTACTTCTCTTCCTTTGTTTCTTTCTTATGTCTATTTTTTCCATTCCTCTACCTCTATCCTTTTCTCCCTCTCTTTCTTCCTCTTTTTGTCTCCTTTTCTCTCTGTCCCTTCTTATGTCTATTTATTCCATCCCTCTTTCTCCTTCTGTCCTTTTCTCTTTCTCTCTCGTCCCCCTTTTGCATCCCTTCCTTTCTCTCTTTCCCTACTTAATGTCTACCTTTCTCCCTCCCTTTTCCTCCGTTTTACTTCCCTTCCTTTCTTTCTGTCCCTACTCATGTCTTTTCTCCGTCCCTCCGCCTCCCTCTGTCCTTTTCTCTTTCTCTCTCTTCCTTCTTTTCCCTTCCTTTCCTTTCTTACTCGTTCCTACTTCTCTACCTTTCTCTATCCCTCTCCCTTCCTCACTCTCCTTTTCTCTACCTTCCTCTTCCTCCGTTTGCCTCCCTTCCTTTATTTTCTGTTCCTTCTCCAATCTTCCTTTCTTTCCCCCTCTCCTTCATTTTCTCTCCTTTTGTGTTCCTCTCTTCTATTCCTTTTGTCTCCCTTTCTTTCTCTCCCTACCTCTCTCTGCCTTCCTTCATCCCTCTCCCTCTTCTCTTTCTTCTATTACATGTTTCCCTCACTTTCCCTCCGTTTCTCCCTCCTCCTCTTTCTCATTTTTTCACTATCCCATTCTCTCCCTTCCTTTATTTCTGCTCCCTTTCTCATTCCCTTCCTTCATTTTTACTCCTTCTCTCTAATTCTCTTTTCCCTTTTCGCCCTCCCTCTCATTTCTGCTTCATCTCGCCTTTGCTCTCCCTTCACCGTCCATGCCTGAGCTCCATATATAATTACTCGTCTTTGGCACACATTCTCAAACATTTCGGAGCTTGCACAACCACATGTAATAATTAGGCTTTCGTGGTAGTTGATAAGGCTTTCGCGGAAGTTGCCGGCATTTCCAGGGGCAGTTTTATGAGCCGGGTGATAGTTCGACAAGGCTTCTTCACCACGAACATGAAAAATACCCCAACGAGAACCAGTCTAATCTCTCTCGTGACCTTTAGTAAATATCTGTCGTAGTTCAGTGAGCCTTGTGATAGTTCGACAAGGCTCTTCTGTCTGTTTTCCTTCTTAGTCTCTTACCTTCTGGGATGTCTCTTACCCTCTACGTTCGTTTATTCTTCCCTTTCTGGTCTTATTAACTTCTGCTTATCCACGCATCGATATAAGCTTTTTTTTCTCTGGTATATTCTTGCATTCTTTTATTTCTGTCTCTTACCCTCCGACACTCCTTTATTCTTCCCTTTCTGGTCTTATTAATTTTTGCTTCTCCACGCATCCATATAAGCTGTTTCGTCTCTGGTATAAAAGTCACCAAAGCCCAACTAATCTCCTTTGTGGCCTTTGTAAATATTTGTCGTGGGGGCCGAAAGCGTATGAGAATAAGCACCAAAGTTTAAGGTCAGTACTCTCAGAAGCACGCCATCCTCTCACGTCATCTGTTCCAACGGCCGGAAAGGAGATCAGTCGGGTTTTATTGAGTGTTCTTCTAGGTTTATAATACAGAAGAAGGGTCAAACTACCACCATGTCCATCAAAACTACCCATGGAAATACCTACAACCCCTATGGAAGCCTTGTTAGATATGTGGACTTCAGTGCCGAAATTAAGAATATAACTCCTCAGTATTCTCAGACACTTCCACCTCTAGCATCAACTATTTCCAGAGGCCGATAAGGAGATTTGTCTGTTTTTTAGTGTTTTTTCTGGATTTACGGGACAAAAGAAGGGTCAAATTACCACCATGTCCATAAAACTACCCATGGAAATACCTACAACCCCTATGAAAGCCTTGTTAAATATGTGTACTTGAGAGCCGAAATGTTTGAGAATATAACCCATTAGTATTTTCAGACACTTCCACTCTCTCACGTCGGGTTTTCTTGAGTGTTTTTCTAGGTTCACGGGACAGAAGAAGGGTCAAACTACCACCATGCCCATAATACTACCCATGGAAATACCTACAACCCCTATGAAAGCCTTGTTAAATATGTATGCTTGAGAGCCGAAAGAATATGACCCCAAGTCCCTCTAATCACCACCTAATAATCATCCCACAACAACAAGCCAGCGGGAGTCCACAATGGCGCACCGGTTGGCCGCCAATACACGTGTCTCCGGTTCATTACCCTTGCAAGTGGAGGCGGCAGTAATTATTGCTCTCACTAATTAACTTCCGATTACCTGAATGGCTTTAATTAATCTCTATTATATCTGCCAGACAAACCCGGAAATGCTTTATTGATGAGACCGAAACAGTATTTGGGTGAGTTTGTGAGGAAATACTAGAGGGAAGAAATGATGGGGGCTAGTTTACCATATCTAGGGGCTAGGTTACCATTTTAAAGGCTAGGTTATATCAGGGGTCTGGTTAACCATATCTTGGGGCTAGGTTACCATTTTAAAGGCTAGGTTATATCAGGGGTCTGGTTAACCATATCTTGGGGCTAGGTTACCATTTTAAAGGCTAGGTTATATCAGGGGTCTGGGTAACCATATATTGGGGCTAGGTTACCATTTCAAGGCTAGGTTACCATTTCCAGGGGCTAGGTTAAGATTTCCAGGGGCTAGGTTAACATTTCTAGGGGCTAGGTTAACATTTCCAGGGGCTAGGTTAACATTTCCAGGGGCTAGGTTAACGTTTCCAGGGGCTAGGATAACATTTCCAGGGGCTAGGTTAACATTTCCAGGGGCTAGGTTAACATTTCAAGGGGCCAGGTTAACATTTCCAGGGGCTAGGTAACCATTTCAGGGCTAGGTTAATATTTCCAGGGGCTAGGTTAACATTTCCAGGGGCTAGGTTAACATTTCCAGGGGCAAGGTTAACATTTCCAGGGGCTAGGTTAACATTTCCAGGGGCAAGGTTAACATTTCCAGGGGCTAGGATAACATTTCCAGGGGCAAGGTTAACATTTCCAGGGGCAAGGTTAACATTTCCATGGGCTAGGTTAACATTTCCATGGGCTAGGTTAACATTTCCATGGGCTAGGTTAACATTTCCAGGGGCTAGGTTAACATTTCCAGGGCTGAGTTAACATTTCAGGGCTAGTTAACATTTCCAGGGCAAGGTTAACATTTCAGGGGCTTGGTTAACATTTCCATGGGCTAGGTTAACATTTCCAGGGGCTAGGTTAACATTTCCATGGGCTAGGTTAACATTTCCAGGGCAAGTTAACATTTCCAGGGCAAAGTTAACATTTCAGGGGCAAGTTAACATTTCCCGGCAAGTTTAACATTTCAGGGCAAGGTTAACATTTCCATGGGCTAGGTTAACATTTCCAGGGGCAAGTTAACATTTCAGGGGCAAGGTTAACATTTCCAGGGTTAGGTTAACATTTCCAGGGGCTAGGTTAACATTTCCAGGGGCAAGGTTAACATTTCCAGGGGCAAGGTTAACATTTCCAGGGGCTAGGTTAACATTTCCAGGGGCAAGTTTAACATTTCAGGGGCTAGGTTAACATTTCAGGGCAAGTTAACATTTCCAGGGCTGAGTTAACATTTCCAGGGGCAAGGTTAACATTTCCAGGGGCTAGAGTTAACATTTCCAGGGCTAGGTTAACATTTCCAGGGGCTAGGTTAACATTTCCAGGGCAAGGTTAACATTTCCAGGGCAAGGTTAACATTTCAGGGCTAGGTAACCATTTCAGGGCTAGGTTAATATTTCAGGGGCTGAGTTAACATTTCCAGGGCTAGGTTAACATTTCCAGGGGCAAGTTAACATTTCAGGGCTAGGTTAACATTTCCAGGGCAAGGTTAACATTTCCAGGGCTAGGATAACATTTCCAGGGCAAGGTTAACATTTCCAGGGGCAAGGTTAACATTTCCATGGGCTAGGTTAACATTTCCATGGGCTAGGTTAACATTTCCAGGGGCTAGGTTAACATTTCCAGGGGCTAGGTTAACATTTCCAGGGGCAAGGTTAACATTTCCAGGGGCTAGGTTAACATTTCCAGGGGCTAGGTTAACATTTCCAGGGGCAAGGTTAACATTTCCAGGGGCAAGGTTAACATTTCCATGGGCTAGGTTAACATTTCCAGGGGCAAGGTTAACATTTCCAAGGGCTATGTTAACATTTCAAGGGGCAAGGTTAACATTTCCAGGCAAGGTTAACATTTCCAGGGGCAAGTTTAACATTTCCAGGGGCAAGGTTAACATTTCAAGGGGCAAAGTTAACATTTCCATGGGCTAGGTTAACATTTCCAGAGAAGGTTAACATTTCAGGGCAAGGTTAACATTTCCAGGGCTAGGTTGACATTTCCAGGGGCAAGGTTAACATTTCCAGGGCTAGGTTAACATTTCCAGGGCTGAGTTAACATTTCAGGGCAAGGTTAACATTTCCAGGGGCTAGGTTAACATTTCCAGGTGCTAGGTTAACATTTCCAGGGCTGAGGTTAACATTTCAGGGGCTGAGTTAACATTTCCAGGGCTAGGTTACCATTTTAAAGGCTAGGTTAACATTTCCAGGGGCTAGGTTAACATTTCCATGGGCTAGGTTAACATTTCCATGGGCTAGGTTAACATTTCCAGGGGCAAGGTTAACATTTCCAGGGGCAAGGTTAACATTTCCAGGGGCAAGGTTAACATTTCCAGGGGCTAGGTTAACATTTCCAGGGGCAAGGTTAACATTTCCAGGGGCTAGGTTAACATTTCCAGGGGCTAGGTTAACATTTCCAGGGGCAAGGTTAACATTTCCAGGGGCTAGGTTAACATTTCCAGGGGCAAGGTTAACATTTCCAGGGGCGAGTTAACATTTCCAGGGCTAGGTTAACATTTCCAGGGGCTAGTTAACATTTCAGGGGCAAGGTTACCATTTCCAGGGGCTAGGTTAACATTTCCAGGGGCTAGGTTAACATTTCCAGGGGCTAGGTTAACATTTCCAGGGGCTAGGTTAACATTTCCAGGGGCTAGGTTAACATTTCCAGGGGCTAGGTTAACATTTCCAGGGGCTAGGTTAACATTTCCAGGGGCAAGGTTAACATTTCCAGGGGCTAGGTTAACATTTCCAGGGGCTAGGTTAACATTTCCAGGGGCTAGGTTAACATTTCCAGGGGCTAGGTTAACATTTCCAGGGGCAAGGTTAACATTTCCAGGGGCTAGGTTAACATTTCCAGGGGCTAGGTTAACATTTCCAGGGGCTAGGTTAACATTTCCAGGGGCAAGGTTAACATTTCCAGGGGCAAGGTTAACATTTCCAGGGGCTAGGTTAACATTTCCAGGGGCTAGGATACTATTTCCAGGGACAAGCTTACCTGTTGCATGTGGTTGGTAATTGCTGGGGAAGGCTGAAACACTGGGTTGAAACATTCTTACTTTTTCATTTACTTTTCTTTACTTTTTTCCCTTTTTCATTTACTTTTTTTTACTTTTTTCGCTTACTTTTTCCTTTACTCGTTCATTTACTTTTTCACTTTTTCATCTACTTTTACTTCTACTCTATATTTTCTTTTTCATTTACTTTTTTACTTTTTTTTCATTTACTTTTTCACTTTTTCATCTACTTTTTCATTTACTCGTTCATTTACTATTTCACTTTTTCATCTACTTTTACTTCTACTCTATATTTTCTTTTTCATATACTTTTTTACTTTTTTCACCTACTTTTTCATTTACTTTTATACTTTTTTCACTTACATTTTCATTTGCTTTTTTACTTTTTTCACTTAGTCTTTCATTTAACTTTTTACTTTTTTACTTACTTTTTTCATTTACTTTTTTCACTTTCATTTACTTTTCTTTACTTTTTTCACTTTTTCATTTACTTTTGCACTTTTTCATCTACTTTTTCATTTACTCGTTCATTTACATTTTCACTTTTTCACCTACTTTTACTTCTACTCTATTTTTTTCTTTTTCATTTACTTTTTGACCTACTTTTCACTTACTTTTTCGTTTACTTTTCATTTCACTTTTTCACTTACTTTTCATTTACTTTTACATTCATCTTTTCATATCTTTTTAGTTACTTTTCACCCACTTTTTCATTTACTTTTCATTTCACTTTTTCACTTTTTACATTCACTTTTTCATATCTTTTCCACTTACTTTCCACCCACTTTTTCATTTACTTTTCATTTCACTTTTTCACTTATTGTCACTTACTTTTTACAATCACTTTTTCATATCCTTCTACTTACTTCTCACCCACTTCTTCATTTACTTTTCATTCCACTGTTTCACTTACTTTTCACTTACTTTTCCATTCACTTTTTCATATCTTTTCACTTATTTTCCATCCACTTTATTTTCCACTTTTTTACTCACTGTTTCACTTCCTTTTTCACACTTGAGTTAACTTCACGCTGTCTCGTTTATATATATTTTTTCGCCTCTTTACTGTAAACGGATTCCTTAAACTTTCGTATACTTTTTATTACACTCTTACAAGAAGATTTCCTAAGATAAAGTATTATTTTATTCATGGCCAGTTGCTCTCGTGTGTGTGTGTGTGTGTGTGAGAGAGAGAGAGACTGATTGATAGATACAGCTTTAACACGTAACGGTGTCGCTTCTGGAAAATAGAAAACAGTGTTGCCAGTCATACTAATAGCCGTCTGCACATTGCCTGGGCGTGTGTTGGGAGGGCGGGGAACTAGTTAGCGTATGGAAAGAGGTGCCGTTTAGGAGGTCTGGGTTGGGATTTTATTTTTAGGGGGGATTACATCATCATTTAAATAGAACCTAAGTTACTGGGTTTTTTTTTCATTCATTCATTCATTCATACTTTATTCTTCATTCATTCATTCATTCTTTATTCTTCATTCATTTATTCATTCACTCATTCATTCTTTATTCTTTCATTCATTCATTCATTCTTTATTCATTCATTCATTCATTCATTCTTTATTCTTCATTCATTCATTCTTCCATCTGTCAATCTGCACTAGTGTCCTCCTCTATTCTCTATATTTCGATTCCTTTCTGATCCTTACATTCCTTATTCTTATGATCGGATCTTTAAGTTCTGTGTTATCTTTTTTATCATCAGAACGTGTCAGCATTCCTCTATTTTCACTAATACAGCCAATTTCCTTCTCTCTCATCTCTGTGTCTACTCTCTGGTCCTCTTCTTTCCGTGCCTTTTTTTCTCTCTACCCTCAGCACGTGTCGCCATTGCTCTACCTTCACTATTACCGGCAGTCTCCGCCTCCCTGAGTGGAATGCAAAGCCGCCCCGTCGCACGCTTTCGTAATCATAAGGGCATATAGGCTAATGTTAATGGCGAGGGGGATTTGACCGGTATGCAAACTGTGGCCTGGAACGTTGACTTGGAATACGAGGGAGAATAATAATAATAATAATGATAACTAGTGAGAATAATGATAGTTATAGTGGTTATAGTTGTAGTAGTAGTAGTAGTAGTAGTAGTAGTAGTAGAAGTGGCAGCTGCTATGCATATATTTGGTTGAAACGTCGACTTGGAATACGAAGAGAATAATAACATTTGCATCAGTGAGAATAATGATAGCAGTAATTGTATTATTATTATTATTATTATTATTATTATTATTATTATTATTATTATTATTATTATTATTATTATTATTGTTATTATTATTATTATTATTATTATTATTATTATTATTATTATTATTATTATTATTATTATTATTATTATTATTATTATTATTATTATTATTATTATTATTATTATTATTATTATTATTATTATTATTATTATTATTATTATTATTAGTAGTAGTAGTAGTAGTAGTAGTAGTAGTAGTAGTATGGTAGCAGTAGTAGTAGTAGTAGTAGTAACATTTGTGGTAGTTGAGCTGGTGGTAGAAATAGTAGTAGTAGTCGCAGTAGTAGTAGTACGAGTAGTAGTGATCGTAGTAGTAGTAGTAGTAGTAGTAATAGGAGTAGTAGTAGTAGTACGAGTAGTAGTGATAGTAGTAATAGTAGTAGTAGTAGTAGTAGTAGTAGTAGTAGTAGTAGTAGTAGTACGAGTAGAAGTGATAGTAGTAGTGATAGTAGTAGTAGTAGTAGTAGTAGTAGTAGTAGTAGTAGTAAGAGTAGTAGTAGTAGGAGTAGTAGTAGTAGTACGAGTAGAAGTGATAGTAGTAGTGATAGTAATAGTAGTAGTAGTAGTAGTAGTAGTAGTAGTAATAATAATAGATGCCATACAGAGAACCCCTCATCAAACACCACTTGTATAGCCGTATTTGTGTGTCTGTTTGTGTGTTTGTTGATGGCTGAACGAAAATGAATAGAAAAAAAGGCACCAATTGGGTTCGCTCGTCATGTTAATCGCCAACGAATGCAATCTCGCGTTCGACGTAAATTGCTTTTCTTTTTTTCTCTCTCTCTCTCTGTTTTTAGTCATCGGCGTTCGCTTCCGTGTCGGCGGCTGTGCTGCGACACCGGCTCGTCTGGATGAGGCGGGAATTTGGTCTGAGTTTGGGAGGATTTTATTTTTAAGCCTTTTCTGAGCTTATTTTCCTTCCTTGTTTTCTTTATATATTTTCTTGTATTTTTTCTTTCGTTTTTCTCTTGTTTGCATTTGCGAGAATTTTGTTACTACTGTTGTTACTACTACTACTACTACTACTACTTCTACTACTACTTCTACTACTACTATTACTGCTACTACTACTACCACTACCACCACCACCACTACTACTACTACTACTACTACTACTACTACTATTACTACAACTATTACTGACTTTAGTTTGTTGCCTTTTCTGAGTTTATCTTCCTTTTTTGTTTTCTTTTTTATATTATTTCTTGTTATTTATTTCATTTTTCTCTTGTTTGCATTTGCGAGAGTTTTGTTAGTGTTTTGACCGAGTTTTGCATGTTGCTTTTTCTGAGTTTTATTCCTTCTTTGTTTTCAGTCTGTATATTTTTTACTTGTATTTTTCTTTCGTTTTTATTCTCGTTCTCAGTTGTTTTCTTTCCTTTGTGTCTGTGTGTATCTTTGGCTGCCATAGTTTTTCTTCTACATATATTTTGTTTTCTTTTCCATTTTTTTCATCGTTCTCAATTTTTTCTTTCCTTACTTTCTATGTCTCTATCTTTATCTACTTATCTACCTACCTATTAGTCAGTTTTTCTTATTTTCTCTGTTATTTCTTTTAATCTTCCTTTTTTACTCTTATACGTTCGTTTGTTTATTGTCTTATTCCGTCTATCTATCCATATTTATCTGTATCTATCAGTCTTTAATTTTTCTTCCTTTGCGTTTATTTTTTTTTTATTTATTTTTTAGCTTTTTTGATTGATAATGTTGGTTGACAATGGTTATGATAGTGATGATGATGATGGTGGTGGTGGTGGGGGTGGGGGTGAGAAGGGAGAGTGATGATGGTGGTTGTGAAACTTGTTCGAAACGAGTTCTGGAATTTAATTGTGTGAAGCTGGAATTGCCTTCACCTGCGTAATAAACGAGAGGTGAGGTGTGACGAGGCGTGCGTGGGTGTGTGTGTGTGCGTGTGTGTGTGTGCGTGTGTGTGTGTGTGTGTGTGTGTGTGTGTGTGTGTGTGTGTGTGTGATTATATTTTTACATGCTAGATTAAGTCACAAGGAAATAAAAACGTTTAATAAGTTAAGAAAAGAAAAAAAGAATAAAAAAACAAGAGAGAAAGAGAAGAAACTGATGAAGGAGGAAAAAGAAAAAAATATATAAGGAAACTATTCGTATTACGCTTATATATAGGACGGATTATATATTGCAGACTTTCTATTCTTATTTTGAGTGTTATTTTTCATCAATTATCTGTATTCCCTCCAATTATATTTCCATCTGTAATATTTCCATCTACTTTAATCTATATTGGGGACTTATTTTTTTACAACAGAGGAGACAGGTCAAGGGCACACAAAAAAAGGAAACAATAATAAAAAAAAAAAAAGCCCGCTACTCGCTGCTCCTAAAAATAATACAAAGAGGTGGCCGAAAGAGAGGTCAATTTCGGGAGGAGAGGTGGGATGTGCTTAAATGTGTGATAAAGGGATGGAATGAACTCAGATATAGATGATGAAGTGATTGAATGTAGTTGAATGTAGACGGTAAAATAATTCAATGTACTCAAATGAACAGTGAAATGAGGCAGTGTACTTGAATGTGTAGCAAAGGGATGAAACGTTCTTATTTGTCTCTGTCGTGTGTTAATCACCATATTCCACGATCTCCCTCAATAAAAAGAGATATTATTCATTATCTATTCAAAAACTAACGATTGATTCACGCTCTTTACCTTTAATTTCCTGTTCTTGGGATGGGAAGGGAAGGCTTATAACATGGACGTAAGATATATCACTCATTGCCAATTCAAATAACAGCTACTGATTCTGAACTTTATTCGCCTTCATTGAATTCACGCTTTTTCTTTAATTTCTTGTCCTTGGGATGGGAAGGGGAGGCTTATAAGATGGACGTAAAGTATATCAGTCATTACCAATTCGAATAACAACTACTGATTCTGAACTTTATTCGCCTTCATTGAATTCACGCTTTTTTCTTTAATTTTTTGTCCTTGGGATGGGAAGGGAAGGCTTATAACATGGACGTAAGGTATATCACTCATTACCAATTCAAATAACAACTACTGATTCTGAACTTTATTCGCCTTCATTGAATTCACGCTTTTTTCTTTAATTTCCTGTTCTTGGGATGGGAAGGAAGGGCTTATAACATGGACGTAAGATATATCACTCAATACCAATTCAAAAAAACAACTGCTGATTCTGAACCTTTCCGCTTTCGTTAAATTCTAAGTACTGTACTATCAATTTTCTCTTTTTAGGATGGGAAGGGAGAGATTTCAGTATGGACGCAAAATATATTAGTCATTACCAACTCAAAAAACAACGACTGATTCTAAACTTTTTCGCCTCCATTGAATTCCACACTCCGTACTATCAACTTTCTATTCTTGGGATGGGAAGGGAGAACTAATAAAATAATATGGCCGTAATACCAGCCAAAAACAACCAAAATACCAATGACTGATTCTAAACTGTTTTTCGTTGTTGTTAAATTCCAGACAACTTCACTTACAATCAGTCTTTTTCTAGGTACTCTTAAGCCATACTGTTACATAGAGAGAAAATATTTATACTGTATGTAGCCACGAAGCCGTAAAAGTGGTTCACAGAAAGCCCATATATTATCAGGACACTTCTTCTCCCGAAATTGACCTCTCTTTTTGGCCACTCCTCTGTACTCTATTCTGGAGCAGCAAGTATCGGGCTTTTTTTTTTAATGTTTTTTTTTTTACGCCCTTGAACTGTCTCCTTTGCTGTAAAAAAATATTGGGAACGGGGTCTGACTGATAGTGTTGGAACTGATATTAAAGGAATGGCCGAGGGAAGGAGAGCTTATACTGTAGGCGTTGATTTCGGGGTAACTAAATAAAACAGCGAGTGAAATGATAGACAAGGAAAAGGAAGGATGAATGGAGGAAGAAACAGCTTATAATATAGAGTTTTTTCACTTACTCCTTCCTTTACTATTTTGTTTATTCGTTTCAGATAAGACAAACTATTAATATTATCGTATTTTTTCATGTATTTTTTTTCCTTACATCCTTCCTTCCTTCCTTCCTTCCTTCCTTGATTCTAATTCTGATTCCTTCTTTCCTTCCTTCCTTCTTTCCTCCCTTCCGTCCGTCTTTCTTTCCTTCCTTCCTTTCTTCTCTCTCTCTCTCTCTCTCTCTCTCTCTCTCTCTCTCTCTCTCTCTCTCTCTCTCTCTCTCTCTCTCTCTCTCTCTCTCTCTCTCTCTCTCTCTCTCTCTCTCTCTCTCTCTCTCTCTCTCTCAGAAGTGGAAATTAGCGATCAGAAGTGGAATTAGCGATCAGAAGTGGAATTTAGCGATCAGAAGTGGAATTTTAGCGATCAGAAGTGGAATTGGACCTTTAATAAACAGCGACGGTGCACTAGTGACTGACAGCCAACACGTTGCAAACCTATTAAATAATTACTTTTCCTCGGTGTTTAATAACAGTCCTCCACCACCACCACCAACACCAGTACTAATGTAAATCGAGCATGCATTGTCTAACTTTGAAATAAAACCCGATGAAGTCCTTAAAGCCCTCAAATCACTTAAAACAAATAAAAGTCCTGGACCTGATAAAGTATATCCAACTCTGCTGAAAGAAACAAAGAGCGAAATACTCTCCTCCCTCACAACCGTATTCAATATGTCCTTGCGACAAGGCATTGTCCCTTCAGATTGGAAAAAGGCTAACGTGACACCGATTTTGAAAGGAGACAAAAAGTACCAGGTAATTACAGGCCCATTAGTCTAACTTCGGTTGTAGGTAAGCTACTTGAGGCATAATTAGAGACAAAATTGTGAGTTACCTTGAAAGCCACTCATTAATTGGGGACTCACAACATGGCTTCGAAACAAAAGATCCTGCCTATCAAATCTATTAACCTTTTATAACGACCTCTTCACTGTTTATGACGTAACCAAATCACTGGACGTAGTCTATCTTGATTTCAGAAAGCGTTTGATAAAGTCCGCATCATAAATTACTTTACAAATTAAAACAAATAGGTATTGACGGTCAGGTAAACCAATGGATCGCGAATTGGTTGAGCAACAGACAACAAAAGAGTAGTGATTGACGGATTTAACTCAGAGTGGGCGCCTGTCACTAGTGGCGTCCCTCAGGGCTCAGTTCTTGGCCCAGTGCTCTTCATTATTTACATCAACGACGTGGATGTTGGACTCAATAACCGCATTAGTAAATTTGCAGACGACACAAAGATTGGTAACTCAGTTCTCACTGACGAAGACAGGCAAAGCCTCTCAACTTGGTCGGATAGATGGGAGATGCCCTTTAACGTGAACAAGTGCCAGGTCCTTCAAGTTGGAACGAGGAATAAAAAGTTTGATTACGAAATGCGCGGCGTTAAACTCAAAAGCGTTCAATGCGTCAAGGACTTGGGGTCAAAATCGCGTCAAACCTCAAATTCTCACAGCAATGCATCGATGCAGCAAATAAAGCGAACAGAATGTTGGGCTTCATTAAAAGAAACTTTTATTTAAGAATAAAGATGTAATACTCGCTCTACAACAGTTTAGTCAGACCCCACTTGGAATATGCGGTACAGTTTGGTCTCCTCACCATGCAAAGGATATTGCTAAATTAGAAGGTGTTCAGCGTCGGGCAACGAAATGATCCCTT
>NC_066530.1:1346912-1406912 GCF_024679095.1 Eriocheir sinensis | reverse complement strand
CTTTTTCTTTATGTATTTCTGTTTTTTTCTTTTTCCATTTTCTCTCTCTCTCTCTCTCTCTCTCTCTCTCTCTCTCTCTCTCTCTCTCTCTCTCTCTCTCTCTCTCTCTCTCTAGCTCTCTCTCTCTCTCTCTCTCTCTCTCTCTCTCTCTCTCTCTCTCTCTCTCTCTCTCTCTCTCTCTCTCTCTCTCTCTCTCTCTCTCTCTCTCTCTCTCTCTCTCTCTCTCTCTCTCATCGTTCCCCTTCCTCTTTTTTTTGTTGTTGTTTTTTTCCTTTCCTTCATTTCCTCCCTCATCACCACCTCCTCCTCCTCCTCCTCCTCCTCCTCCTCCTCCTCCTCCTCCTCCTCCTCCTCCTCCTCCTCCTCCTCCTCCTCCTCCTCCTCCTCCTCCTCCTCCTTGCCTTTATTAATTATTTTCCCCTCCCTTCTCGTCTCCATCTATTTCCCTAATAATTTTATCCTCCAACTTTTGTATGTAATTATGATTAGACGGTTGTTCTCTCTCTCTCTCTCTCTCTCTCTCTCTCTCTCTCTCTCTCTCTCTCTCTCTCTCTCTCTCTCTCTCTCTCTCTCTCTCTCTGACTATCTATCTGTCTGTCTATCTATTTATCTATCTATCTATCTATCTATCTATCTATCTATCCATTACTCTTTATCCTTTATTCTGTCTATTCATCTATTTATGGTCAAGAAGTAAATATAAAAGAGTAAAGAAAATTGAAAAGAAGTAGAATTTAAGAGAAAGAATAATGCTACCGTTAAGATAGGTTGAGATCCCCCCCTTTCTCTCTCTCTCTCTCTCTCTCTCTCTCTCTCTCTCTCTCTCTCTCTCTCTCTCTCTCTCTCTCTCTCTCTCTCTCTCTCTCTCTCTCTCTCTCTCTCTCTCTCTCTCTCTCTCTCTCTCTCTCTCTCTCTCTCTCTCTCTCCTTACCTGAGACACCTGCAGGAGGTTCTTAACGAGAGAATGGCGTGGTTTGGGTTCGTTAGAGAGAGAGAGATTTAACCTATTTCTGGGGACAAAGAGTTTCTGCTTTTCTCTCCTTTCTGCTTGCTCTCCTCACCCAGTTTTCTCTTTCTCTATTTTCTCTACCTTTCTCCTCTTTTCCTTCCTCCCTGTTTTGTTTCCTTTTACCTCTGTCCCTCCTTTTCTGTCTTCATCTTTTCAGCCTTTTTTTTTTTCTCATTCATTTTTTCCCTTGAGCGGCTTCCTTTACTATTGATTTACCTCCCGTTTTCTAAAGTTACCCCAAAATCATCGCCCATAGTAGAATTCTCCTTTCTTAGGCCATGCTCTTAAAGTCGGTTCCAACACTGTCACCCAGCTAGACGCCGTTCCCTATATATAGGATTCTATGAACTATCTCTTTTTTTTACAGTAAATGAAACAGCTAAAGGGGAAAAAAAGAAAATAATGGAAAAAAGCCTAACACTTTAATTTGATTTCGAACGCCTATATAACAAGCTTTCCCTTAAGATCAGTTCCAACAATATTACCCAGCCAGACCCCGTTCTCTATATACGAGCTTTTTATGAATCACTTTTACACTTCTTTTACAACCAACATAATAATTTGATTCTTAACGCCAATCTTACAAGCTCTCTCCTCTTATGCCATTCCCTTGAGATCAGTTCCAGCAATATCAGTCAGCCAGTCAACGTTACCTATATACGAGCTGTCTGTGAACATTTTAATTTTGATAACTAACGCCCTTATTTCAAGCTCTTTTTTCTTTGGCCATTACCTTAAAAGATCAGTTCCAGCAATATCACCCAGCCAGTCAACGTTACCTATATACGAGCTGTCTGTGAACATTTTAATTTTGATAACTAACACCCTTATTTCAAGCTCATTTTTTTATTGGCTATTACTTTAAAAGATCAGTTCCAGGAAAATCATTCAGCCAGTCATTTCCACACGGACAAGCTTTCCACGAACCACTTATACGGGTTAATAGCTACTCACAACATTAATTTTCTCCTCTTAGTAATAATATAGCGCAAATAAGCTTAGGATGATAATTAGAAGAAGTATATGGAAGTTAAGGAAAAGATCAAATAGTAAAGAAGCAGTCGTTGATTTTTGTATTATAAATGACTGAAATCTCATAGTGAATGGGAGTGTAGAATGTATATACGTATTGCGTCTTTGGAGTTGAATCCCTTATGTATGGACTCCCTTAAGTGTTGAATCTCCTATGCGCCAGGTTAAAAGGGGAATCCATTTGAAGTAGAATCGAACCCAACCTTAAGATGCACGGCCACCCTCTCAACCTTCTCCTTGGTGTTCAGCGCGCTATAGAGAGGCTGAAAGGGGAGCTAAATTATATAGGTTGCTTTATGGTTTCTATTTTTTTGAGAGATTAATTTAGGTAGAGTAAGAAACCCTGTAAAGATTCTTAATTAACGGTGAGAGAATATTGATGGGACTAGCCGAAATAAATGAAAGGGAGGTAGTGTGTGTGTGTGTGTGTGTGTGTGTGAGAGAGAGAATGTGTTGATGGGGACTAGGCAGAATAAATGAGAAGGGAGGTAGTGTGTGTGTGTGTGTGTGTGTGTGTGTGTGTGTGTGTGAGAGAGAGAGAGAGAGAGACTTTAAAGCTGTGAGGATGTTTGCCCCCATTGCGAATATGAATACAAGAAGAGCTGAACGATGAATACATAGTGATGGGGCTTTGCTGAATACCCTCCCCTCCCCACTCTCTCTCTCTCTCTCTCTCTCTCTCTCTCTCTCTCTCTCTCTCTCTCTCTCTCTCTCTCTCTCTCTCTCTCTCTCTCTCTCTCTCTCTCTCTCTCTCTCAGTAGCTCTTCTCTTACCTAATCCTCCCTTCTGCCTCTAACTCCCTCCCCCTCCTTTCCTCCCTTCCTCCTCTCCTTTCCCCTCCTCCCTCCTTCCCTCCCTTGTTCTCTCCCTATCTCCCTTTCCTCCCTTTTGATCTTATATATATTCTGATCTGTCTGTCTGTCTGTCTGTGTCTGTCTTTCTGTTTGTCTGTCTGTCTCTGACTGTCTTTCTGTCTGTCTGTCTTTCTCTGTCTGTCTCTCTCGTTATCTTTATGTGGTGATAGATTTTTTTATACATATATTTTTTGGGTCATGCCTTGGCCAGCTTCCATTTTTCTCTGGGAACGAAGTTTATGAGGAAAGGGAATGGATAATATCATCGTTACTATTATCACTATTATTATTATTATTATTATTATTATTATTATTATTATTATTATTATTATTATTATTATTATTATTATTATTATTATTATTATTATTATTATTATTATTATTATTATTATTATTATTATTATTTATTTTCCTTTTTTTTTCCTTTTCTATTTATTTTTTGCCGTTTGGGTTTTTGATACTGACAGGGATGGTCGTTGTAGTGTAAGAGGAGGAGGAGGAGGAGGAGGAGGAAGAAGAAGTGGATGGAGGAGGAGAAAAGAAGAGAATGAAAAGATTAAACTGTAAGATATACTGGGAAACTTTTAAATGAGAGAGAGAGAGAGAGAGAGAGGATTAAGTCTTTTCCCTGAGAGTTGTGCAAGGCAGGAGAAAGCAAATCCCTATCCTCCCCCCCTCTCTCTCTCTCTCTCTCTCTCTCTCTCTCTCTCTCTCTCTCTCTCTCTCTCTCTCTCTCTCTCTCTCTCTCTCTCTCTCTCTCTCTCTCTCTCTCTCTCTCTCTCTCGATAAACTATTGGCATTTCGGTTATAGAGGTGTCTAAAATACTCTCCTCTTAAAAGTATTGCAGTCATAGAAAGGATAAAATATAGACGGATGGAGGTTGTTTTAGAGTTGACCTGTGAAATGGGTGAAATGATAAAGATACCTGTCAACTCTTGGATTAGGAAGTTGGATCGCTTAGGGATGAGTACAGGAGAAAGTTGTGTCCATGGAGAGCAACGGTAGGGGAGAGGCACACGTAGTTAGTTAGCAAATTCAGAAGGGCAGTTTAGGTATTTCATCATAGTCCTTTAGATTAGTTAAGAAGGTGATTAACTCGTTCAGTACAGTTAATTCAGTTCAGTTATTTCATTTATTTAGTTCAAAAGGAGTGGTTAGTTAGATCGTGCAGTTAGCTGGTTCAGAATAGCAGTTCGTTATTTTTGTGCAGTTAGGTTAGTTAGTTAATTATGAAGAGTGGTTAATTAGTTCAGTACAGCTAGTTCAGTTCAGTTATTTCGTTCACTTAGTTCAGGAAAGTGGTTAGTTAGCTCATGCCATTAGCAAGCTCAGAATAGCAGTTCGTTATTTTTGTTCAGTTAGGTTAGTTAGTTAATTATGAAGAGTGGTTAATTAGTTCAGCTCAGTTATTACGTTTATTTAGTTCAGGAAAGTAGTTAGTTAGCTCATGCGTAGGCAATTTCAGAATAGCAGTTCGTTATTTTTGTGCAGTTTGGTAATTTAGTTCAGAAGACAGCATAGCTTGGTCAGAAGAGCGAATATATACAGGAGCAGTGAGTAGCGGGCTTTTTTTCATTATTGTTTCCTTTTTTTTGCCCTTGAACTGTTTCCTTTACTGTTAAAAAAAAGTTAGTAAAGTGCAGTAAGTTGAGTTAGGTGCGAGGATAAGTTAGCAAGAAAATACCGGTAGAACATATAAAGTGAAGCAACATAGCGGCGGAATTTAAGAGGTAGCACACAGACACTTTCTACCCTAAGCTTCCCCCTTCCTCTCTTTATCTGCTCTCACCCTACCTCACTCGTCTCTACCTAACTTACTCGAGAGGATATTATTGTCACCCTTCCCTCCTCTCATCTCGTAAGTGTGTGTGTGTGTGTGTGTGTGTGTGTGTGTGTGTGTGTGTGTGTGTGTGTGTGTGTGTGTGTGTGTGTGTGTGTGTGTTGCGTAACGGAGGTGTGGATATAAAGTTTCCCATATGTTGTCGTAAACTGTCATTGAAGAGTGTTCGCTCTTGGTTATTCTTTCCTTTTTCCTTCTCCTACCTTTCACTCCTTAATCTTTCCATATTCCTTCTCCTCCTCCTCCTCCTATTACTCCTGGTCCTCCTCCTCCTCTTTCTTCTCTGTCTCCTCCTAATCCTTTTCTTCTTCCTCCTCTTTCTTCTTTTAATGGTTCTTGGTTTTCTCCTCTTCGTCTTCTTTGTATTTCTTTTAGTCTTATTTTATTCACTCTTTTTTGTCTTTCTACACATCTCTTTCTCATCCTTATCCTATTTCTGCTTCTCTATCTTTTCTGCTTAGTTTTAATTTTTTCCTCTTCTCCTCTTTCTTCTTCTGTTGCTCATGGTTCTTGGATTCCTCTTTTTTGCCTTCTTTGGTGTTCATTTTTCTATTCGTCTTTCTGCTTTCTTCTTTCTCCTCTTTATTCTTTTTCTGTTATTGCTAATGATTCTTGGTTTCCACTTCTTCGTCTTCTTCTTTCGTTTCCTTTTACTTTTCTTCACTTTCCTTATTCTTTCTGCACTCCTCCTCTTCCTCCTCTTTTTTCTTCTCTTCATCTCTGCTTCCTCCTAATCCTTTTCTTCTTCTCTTTCTTCTTCTGTTAATCATAATGTTCTTGGTTTCTTCCTTCATTTTTTTTTGTTTTCTTTTATTTTTATTTTTATTCCTCCTCCTCCTCTTTCTGCTTCTCTTCGTCTCTGCTATCTCCAAATCCTTTTCTTTTTCTCCTTTTTCTTCTTCTGTTACTGATGATGTTCTTGGTTTCCTCCTCCTGTTTTTTTTCTTTTATTCTCATTTTTCTTCCCATTCCTCCTCCTCCTCCCCTTCCTCCTTCCCCTCCCTCCTCCTCCTTCTTGCACTTGGTCGGTCTTCCATTTCTGTATATCCTCTCATATCCATCATGATTATCTCCTTCCGGTTTTGTTTCTACTTTTTTTGTCTCGCCTTCTTCCCACTTTCCTTCCCTATCTCTCTTTCTCCATCCTTCACCTTCCTCTCCCTTTCCATCCCTCTCTTCCTTCTGCCATTCCGCTCCCTTTTCTAACCCACCTGTTCCTTCCTTCCTTCTCTCCCTTTCCATCCCTCACTTCCCTCTGCCATTCCGCTCCCTTTTCTAACCCACCTGTTCCTTCCTTCCTTCTCTCCCTTTCCATCCCTCACTTCCCTCTGCCATTCTGCTCCCTTTTCTAACCCACCTGTTCCTTCCTTCCTTCTCTCCCTTTCCATCCCTCACTTCCTTCTGCCATTCCGTTCCCTTTTCTAACCCACCTGTTCCTTCCTTCCTTCTCTCCCTTTCCATCCGTCACTTCGCTCTGCCATTCCGCTCCCTTTTCTAACCCACCTATTCCTTCCTTCCCTTCCCCTCCCTCTCCCATATATGTATACTTTTCCACCCCTTTCCCCCTCCTCTCCCTTCCATCCCCTTTCCTCCCTTCCTCTTATCATTATCTCCCCTTATCTAACCCCATCTTCCCCTCCCTTCCTCCCATTCCCTTCTCTCATTCCTGCCTATCTACTCCTCCTCCACCCTCCATCTAACCCTCCTCCTCCCTCCTCTCTTCTCTCTCCCTCCTCTCTTCCTTCCCTTCCCTTCTCTACATGTCATTTCTCCTCCACCATCCTCTCCGTTTCCTCCCTCCCTCCCTTCCCCCCTCCTGCCATTGTCTCTTATCTAACCTCTCTCTTCCCTTCTTCCTCTCCCTCCCCTCTTCCTTTCTTCCTCTCCCTCCTCCTCTGCCTCATCCCCCTCCTTTCGTTCAACCCTTCCCTTCTCTTTTTTCCCCTCCTTTCCTTTCTGCTGCCATTCAATGCACCGGGTCACACACACACACACACACACACACACACACACACACACACACACACACACACACACTCTCTCTCTCTCTCTCTCTCTCTCTCTCTCTCTCTCTCTCTCTCTCTCTCTCTCTCTCTCTCTCTCTCTCTCTCTCTCTCTCTCTCTCTCTCTCTCTCTCTCTCTCTCTCTCTCTCTCTCTCTCTCTCTCACTCTCTCTCTCTCTCTCTCTCTCTCTCTCTCTCTCTCTCTCTCTCTCTCTCTCTCTCTCTCTCTCTCTCTCCTCCTCCTCCCTTAGTCCTCCTCCCCTCTTCCCTCCCCCTTTCCTTCTCTTTCAACCCTTTCCGCCTATATCTTCCCTCTTTTCTCCCTGCTGTCATTCAATCCACCAGTCAACCCCTCCCTCTTCCTCCTATCTCTCTTCCTCCTCCTCCTCCTCCTCCTCCACCTCATTAGGAAGCTATCAGGAGGAACAATGGCGCCCTGGACCCTCATTCCCTTTCCCATTCCAAGGCAGAGGAGGAGGAGGAGGTGAAGGTGGACGAAGAGGAGGATGAAGAGAATGTGCAGGTAGAGGTGAAGGTGGTGGTGGTGGTGGTAGAGGAGGAGGAGGAGGAGGAAAAAGAGGTGGATATACAGGTGGAAGAAGATATGCAGGTGAAGGTGTAGGTGGAATGGATGGTAAAGGTGGAAGAAGAAGAGGAGGAGGAGGAGGAGGAAAAAGAGGTGGATATGCAGGTGGAAGATGTGCAGGTGAAGGTGGAGGTGGGAGAGGAGGTAAAGGTGGAAGAGGAGGAGGAGGAGGAGGAGGGAGATGGAAGAACGATTGCTATTTCTTGGAAGGGTAAGGGATATTGTGGATAAGAGGAGTAGGAGGAGGAGGAGGAGGAGGAGGAGGGCCTAAGGGAGATAGATTGGAGGAGATTTCTGAGTCTATGAGGAGGATGCTAAAAAGAAGAGAGAGAGAGAGAGAGAGAGAGAGAGATGATATATATTGTCTTTTTCTCTTCATATTTCTCTTACTGAATAACTGTTTTTCATTTCCCTTCCTTCTTTCCTTCTTTCTTTTCTTCCTTCCTTCCTTTCACCTCTCCTTCACCGTATTATCAAGAAGTTCTATTCTTTCAATCATTAACCTAATTTCCTCTCTCTTCCATTCGTTCAGTCTAAGTTCTCGTTCCATTTCACACCATTTTTCATATCTTTCAGCTTGACAAAATCTCTCCTTCATTCGTTCACAAGTTTACATATTTAACTAACGCAAGACTTTGTAAGCGTCTTATTAGTATTTATTAAGTTATGTGGCTAGTCTGTTTTTTTTTTATTTATTTAGTTCTTGGGACAAAGTTAGTTAAAAGTGTTGCCTTCTTTCCCCTTTCCTTCCCTACCTCTCTTCCTCCCTCCCTCATCCTCCTCTCCTTTCCATCTCCCCTTTCCTTCCTTTCTTCTGCCATTCCGTTCCCTTATCTAACCCACCTCTCCCTCTTTTCCTCTCCCTTCTTCCTTCCTTCACTCCCCTCATTTTTCCCCTACCCTTCTTTCCTCTTTCTTCATCCTCTACTTCCTTCCCTCTCTCTCTCTCTCTCATTTCCTCTTGCCATCCTCTTTCACTGTTCTAAGTTGACATATTAAAAGTCAGTTGTAAAATGTGGCAAAAAAAATCCACAAGACCAACTAAAAACGCCTTGAAAAACGGGTTACAAAAGAGAAATCATCCACATTGTTGTTGGTAAAGGCTGCTACAATGTTTCAATAATCAGACATAAATCTTTTCAATATATTCCATCCCTTTATTTACTTTTTCTCTCCTCTACCATCCTTCACATCACTTTTTTTTCCCTTTCCCTTCTACTCCTCTTCCTCCTCTTCTCTTTCTATAATCCCGCGTTTCCCCTTCTTTCATCCTCTCCTCTTACACCTCCTTCTATTTCTCTCTCTCTCTCTCTCTCTCTCTCTCTCTCTCTCTCTCTCTCTCTCTCTCTCTCTCTCTCTCTCTCTCTCTCTCTCTCTCTCTCTCTCTCTCTCTCTCTCTCTCTCTCTCTCTCTCTCTCTCTCTCTCTCTCTCTCTCTCTCTCATTCATTCATTCATTCATCCTACATTTACATATCACACAGTAAGTTCGTAAGCTCCTTAAATTTACACAAAACACTTCAAAGCCTCCCTCTATAGCGTTTAGTGTTAATAGGGGAGGTAAGAACATAAGAAGCAACCGCACATGCAAATCTCTTTAGTATCGGGTGTTGAGTTGGAAAGAAAGGGATCACTGTGGAGAGTAGAGTTGGTTTGGACGCTTTCAATAACACTGTTCCATCTAGTTTGTTTATTCTCTTTTAGTTCAGTTCGTTAAGTGAAGTATAAATTGTCTAATAAATCTTTTCTTCGATTTTAATTACACTGCGTTCCATTCGTTTTGATTTGTTTCTTTTTTATTCGTTCAGTCTAAAGTTACATTTCAGAATAAGCCTTTTTTTTTTTTTTAATATCTTTCTCTTTTAATATTTCCTTTCTTCCATTTTAAATACACTACGTTTCATTCGTTTTGATTTGTTTCTTTTTTATTCGTTCAGTCTAAAGTTACATTTCAGAATAAGCCTTTTTTTTCTTTTTTAATATCTTTCTCTTTTAATATTTCCTTTCTTCCATTTTAAATACACTGCGTTCCATTCGTTTTGATTTGTTTCTTTTTTATTCGTTCAGTCTAACGTTACATTTAAGAATAAGCCTTTTCTTTTCTCTTTTAATATCTTTCTCCTTTAATATAACCTTTCTTCCATTTTAAATACGTTCCATTCGGTTTGTTTCGTCTCTTTTATTCGTTCAGTCTAAAGTTATATTTCAGAATCAGCCTTTTTTTTTTCTCCTAATATCTTTCTCCTTTAATATATCCTTTCTTCCATTTTAATTACACTGCTTCCCATTCGTTTTGTTTCGTCTCTTATTCGTTCAGTCTAAAGTTACATTTCAGAAACAGCCTTTTTTTTCTCTTTTAATATCTTTCTCCTTTAATATATCCTTTCTTCCATTTTAATTACACTGCTTCCCATTCGTTTTGGTTCGTCTTTCTTTTATTCGTTCAGTCTAAAGTTAATTTCAGAATAAGCTTTTTTTTTCTCTTCATATTATGTGTTTCATTTGATTTGGGTTCTCTCTTTTATTCGTTGTCTAAAGTTACATTTCAGAATAACTTTTTTTCTTCTCCTTTCGGTTGCTTGTGTTCCATTTCTTTTGGTTTCTCTCTTCCATTCGTTGTCTAAAGCTACATTTCAGAATAACCCTTTTTTCTTTCAGTAGCTTGTGTTCCATTTGTTTGGCTCCTCTCTCGTTCATATTCGTTCAATCTCTAGTTACATTTCAGAATAACCCTTTTTTTTCCGTTTCAGTAGCATTTTTTTTTTCTTTTTTTTTTTTTTTTTTTTTTGGTGGTAGCTAGTGTTCTAAATGCTAATCGGTTCACGGATAGAGAAACTCATATTCGCCAGGGTTACTTTATTGGACAAAAATCACAAAGGTCATTAGGACAAGGACAGCACGTAGAGTAGGTGTTTGTTTGTGTAAGCGTTTGTGTGAATGTTGTTTGTGTAGGTTAACATTTAAGTGTTGGTGTATGTGTGGAACAATGTGTAACGGTGGACAACACAAGGACATAGACGGACAGTCAAAGGTAAACGAGTACAAGGAAAGTTAACGATGAAGACGCGACACGGACTGAGACAAGTACTGGCGACGAACATTTAACATGGAAACACTGATAATCTTAGTCTGTGTTTACAGCGCCCCATTTTCTTATGTCACTGAGGGGAAGGAGTACGGAATTTGAGCGGTGACTGCTTCACTCTGTCCCATTCTTTCAATCTCAAGTTACATTTCAGAATAACCCCTTTTTTCTGTTCCTTTCAATAGAATTTTTTTTATTTTATTATTATTTTTTTTTTTTGGTTCTCTGTCCCATTCGTTCAAACTCAAGTTACATTTCAGAATAACCTCTTTTTTCTTTCCCTTTCTGATTTATGTGTTCCATCGGTTTTGGGTTATCTCTGTCCCATTCGTTCAATCTCAAGTTACATTTCAGAATAACCCCTTTTTTCTGTTCCTTTCTGTTGTATGTGTTCCATCGGTTTTGGGTTCTCTCTGTCCCATTCGTTCAATCTCAAGTTACATTTCAGAATAACCTCTTTTTTCTGTTCCTTTCTGTTGTATGTGTTCCATCGGTTTTGGTTTCTCTCTCTCCCATTCGTTCAATCTCAAGTTACATTTCAGAATAACCCCTTTTTTCTGTTCCTTTCTGTTGTATGTGTTCCATTGGTTTTGGTTTCTCTCTCTTTTATATTCATTCAGTCTCAAGTTACATTTCAGAATAACCCCTTTTTTCTGTTCCTTTCAGTAGCATAAGTTCTTTTTGTTTTGGTTTCTCTCTTCCATTCGTTCAATCTCAACTTACATTTCAGAACACACTTTTTTTACTTTCCATAACACTGTGTTCCATCTGTATTGGTTTATCTCTCCATTCGTTCAGTCTCAACTTACATTTCAGAATACACTTTTTTTCCCCTTTCCATAACACTGCGTACCACATGTTCTTGTTTCTCTCTTCCATTCGTTCAAAGTTTAAATTTCAGAATATACCTTTTTCTCTCTCCTGTCTTTGAGCTCCACCATTTCTCATTCGTTCAGTCGAAGATTTGAATATCAGAATAAACCATTTTTCGCTGTATTTAAGCTGTGCAATTTCTCTCTGTAATCCCTTCAACCTACGTTTGCATATCATATCATACCAAATCTTTTCATTCTATTCCATCTATTTCTGTTTCTCTCAAGTTCAGCCATTTATCTCTTTCCTCGCTCAGCCCGAGTTTGCATATCTCACTAAAGCTCTTCATATTCCTTCTATTTCCCTCTCTTCAGCCCTTGCATATCACACTAAACCTTTTCATTACATTCCATCTATTTACGCTTCTCGCAAGTTCAACCATTTCTCTCTGCCATTCGCTCAGCCCAAGTTTGCATATCTCACTTAAGCTTTTCATATTCCTTCTCTCTCTTCAACCCTTGCATATCACACTAAACCTTTTCATTATATTACATTTATTTTCGTTTTTCGCAAGTTCAACCATTTCTCTCTTCCATTCGCTCAGCCTAAGTTTACATATCTCACTAAAGCTTTTTATTCAGTTTCATTTATTTAGGTTTTTGCATTCCCACATCCCTTCGCTGGAGACAAATCCCCAACTCGCAGTAATCCGGCGGCCCCCTCCGTCACAGCGGCCAGGGATTAACACGACAATGAATGACAATATATTCACCTCTATGTCGCTTTGTCCGGCACAGATGAGGGAGAAAGGGGAGAAGGACGAGGATGCGGAATAGGAGAAGGAGAAGTAAACATGGAAGCGTGGAAAGACAGATAATAGCACCCTCATTGGTTCATTACGAGGTTGCCCGCTCTAGTGTGATTTAATTGGCTCGACAGTCACTTCATTGCCCGCGGAGCAGATCAAAGCACCTCGATGCTTACGCTCATTTTACTCCTGACGCGACAGAGTAACGTTCGGTGCGATTTTTACAGGAGTTGACGTTTTCCGCACTAATTAGTATCGCAGGAAGGTTGTTGCATTGATGGATGACTTGGTTTGAAAGAGGGGAAAAATTCTGCTTCATCGTCTCGTTTATATCGGATGACCATTATTTTTAGTTCTCGCGTTAGTTAGATGTTAGTAGTAGTGATGGTATAGTGATCCCGTTGAAAAAGGAGAAGAAAAAACGGTTAATAGTAGTTAAAAAACGGTTAGTAGTTAGTAGTTAGTTTGTTAGTAGTTAGTAGTTAGTTAATTAGTAGCTAGTAGTTAAAAAACGGTTAGTAGTAGTTAAAAAACGGTTAGTAGTAGTTAAAAAAACTGTTAGCAGTAGTGATGGAAATATGATCCCGTTAAAAAAGGAGAATAAACGAAAGAGGATGTGGATGAGAAGGAGGAGAAGGGGATGGGATAGTGGTGATGATGGAGATCCTTGAAATGAAGAGGAAGAACATGAAAAGTACAAACAGAACAGAGAGAGAGAAGTAAAGGGAGAAGAAAAAAAAAAAAGGTTGAGGAGAAGGAGGATGAGGAGAAGGATGATGATGATGATGATGATGATGATGAGGAGGAGGAGGAGGAGGAGGAGGAGGACAAAATTAGTGGAGAAAGTATGAAAGACGAAATTAGGTCGATAGGAAGAAGACAGAGTGCGAGGAGAAGAATGAGGAGGAGGAGGAGGGGAGGAGGAGGAGGAGGAGGAGGAGGAGGAGGAAATCTAGTCTCATTAACTACTCATTAGTCAAGTAATTTTGCCCACCAATTGATCTAATTAACCAGACCCACGTCTCTCTCTCTCTCTCTCTCTCTCTCTCTCTCTCTCTCTCTCTCTCTCTCTCTCTCTCTCTCTCTCTCTCTCTCTCTCTCTCTCTCTCTCTCTCTCTCTCTCTCTCTCTCTCTCTCTCTCTCTCTCTCTCTCTCTCTCTCTCAATGTGTTTCTGTATCTGTATAAAGAAGAGAATTGCAGAGAGAGAAAACGTGGGTAACCTTATCTTGTTTCATTTTAAAGGGAAGCTTGTGGTCACTTTTGCAATACTACTATTCTCTCTCTCTCTCTCTCTCTCTCTCTCTCTCTCTCTCTCTCTCTCTCTCTCTCTCTCTCTCTCTCTCTCTCTCTCTCTCTCTCTCTCTCTCTCTCTCTCTCTCTCTCTCTCTTAGAATTAGGTTATGGTTGAGATCTAGGGAACCTGTGATTGGTCCTTTAACACTCTCTCTCTCTCTCTCTCTCTCTCTCTCTCTCTCTCTCTCTCTCTCTCTCTCTCTCTCTCTCTCTCTCTCTCTCTCTCTCTCTCTCTCTCTCTCTCTCAAGGGAAGAGAGAGGTTATGGGAAGCCGAAAGTGAAAGAAAATCCTTTGTGTTGACGGATAACTGTCTCTCTCTCTCTCTCTCTCCTCCTCCTCCTCTCTCTCTCTCTCTCTCTCTCTCTCTCTCTTCCTCCTTTTCTCTCTCTCTCTCTCTCTCTCTCTCTCTCTCTCTCTTTTCATTCTTTCCACTTGTAAAGGAGGTAAAGAGAGAGAGAGAGGCGGGTCGTTAATTATTTTGTTCCTCTTCTTAATCCTCCTTTTTAATTACTGTCCATCCCTCTTCCTTCCTTCCTTCCTTCCTCCCTTCCTTCCTTCCTTCCTTCCTTTCTTCCTTCCTACCTTCTTTCCTTTCTTCCCTCCTTTGTTTCTATTTTCCCTTCTTTGTTCCTATTTTCCCTCCTTCCTTCCTTCCATTTTTCCTTCTTTCCGTTCTCCCTTCCTTCCTTCCTTCCTTCCTTCCTTTCTTCCTTCCTACCTTCTTTCCTTTCTTCCCTCCTTTGTTTCTATTTTCCCTTCTTTGTTCCTATTTTCCCTCCTTCCTTCCTTCCATTTTTCCTTCTTTCCGTTCTTCCTTCCTTCCTTTCTTCCTTCCATCGTTCCTTTGTTCCTTCCTTCCTTCCTTCTTTCCTTTATTCATTCATTAATTCATTCATCATTTATTCCTTCCTTCCTTCCTTCCTACCTACCGTCCTTCCTTCCCCCTTCGTTCCTATTTTCCTTCCTTCCTTCCATTTCTCCTTCTTTCCGTTCTTCCTTCCTTCCATCTTTTCTTCCTTCCATCGTTCCTTTGTTCCTTCCTTCCTTCCATCCTCTCTTCCTTCCTCCCTTCCCTTCTTCCTTCATCCCTTCCTTCATTCCTTCATTCATTCATTCATTCCTCCCTTCCTTCCTACTATTTTTCCTTCTTTCCTTTCTTCCTTCCTTCCTTCCTTTCTTCCTTCCATCGTTCCTTTGTTCCTTCCTTCCTTCCTTCCTTCCATCGTTTCTTCCTTCCTCCCTTCCCTTCTTCCTTCCTCCATTCCTCTCTTCCTTCCTTCTTTCATTCATTTATTCCTTCCTCCCTTCCTTCCTTCCTTCCTTCCTTCCTTCCTTCCTTCCTTCCTTCTTTCCCTCCTTTCTTCCTGCCTACCTTCCGTCCTTTCTTCCCCCCTTAGCTCCTATTTTCCCTCCTTCCTTCCTTCCATTTTTTCCTTCTTTCCGTTTTTCCTTCCTTCCTTTCGTCCTTCCATCGTTCCTTTATTCCTTCTTTCCTTTATTCATTCATTCATTCATTATTTATTTATTTATTCCTTTCTTTCTTTCATTCTTTGTTATTGCGTTTTTTCCTTTCTTCCTTCCTTCCTTTCTTTCTTTTTTTCTTTCTTTCTTTCTTCTTAGAGAATGAGAGAACGGGAACACTCAGGAGATCTATTAAAATTGAATAATGAAAATATCAAGAATGAAAAAAAAATTAAATACAGAAGAAAGAAGAGAACGAAAACCCGATAACTAAAATAAAAAAAATTATAGAAAATGGTAAAGGTAAGAAGAGAAGAGGGAAAAGAAAATGGAGAAAATGAGAGAAAAAATAAAATGAAAGGAGAAGAAAGGAAAGAGGAGAGAGAAGAAAGAATAATGTCACAGGAGGAAAATAATGACCCTATCCAAGAGAGAGAGAGGTGATATATCAAGTCTGTTTGTGTGGAGAGAAAGAATTTTGATAACGTGAAGGAAAGAAAAATGGAAAAAAAGGGAGGAAAAAGAAAAGGAAGGAAGGGAAAATAGGAAGAGTAATGGAAGAAGGAAATGAAGCAAAGAAGGATAAAGAAGGGAAATTTTAAAGGGAAAAAGAAAGAAGGAAAATATGAAGGAAGAAAAAAATAACAAAGGAAAGGAAGTATAGAAGGAAAGAAAGAAGGAAGATTGAGAGAGATGAGAGCAAAGTAAAGAAAAATGTAGAGAATAAATTAAGAGAGGAAAGAAGAAAAGGAGGAAGAAGGAAAAAAGGAAACAAATAATGAAGAAAGAAAAGAAAATACGAATGAATGAAGGAATAACGAAAAGAATAGAAAGAAGGAAGAGAAAGAGAAATGAGAGTAAAAGAAAAGAAAGAAAAACGAAGAGAAGATATGAAGAAAAATATAGAAGAAAAAAAAGACGAAGTGGAGATATGAAAGAAAAGACGAGAGCAAAAAAGAAAATATGATGAAAGGAAAAAAAAATAAGAAAGAAACAAAATAGAAAGAATATAGAATGAAGAAAAACATAGAAGAAAAAAAGAAAATATGATGAACGGAAAAAAACGAAAGAAAAAAAATATAGAATGATTTAAGGAATGAAGAAAAAGAGGAAATGGGGAAGTAAAGATGAATAGAAAATACTTAGCAATGGAAGAAAAGAGAGAGAAAGAAAGACAAAAAAAAATATATATAAAAGAAAGAGGAAAATAAGATGCTTTGTAAATATTTAAATACCAGAAACTTGAGGTCCCAAAGCAAACATTCTCTCTCTCTCTCTCTCTCTCTCTCTCTCTCTCTCTCTCTCTCTCTCTCTCTCTCTCTCTCTCTCTCTCTCTCTCTCTCTCTCTCTCTCTCTCTCTCTCTCTCTCTCTCTCTCTCTCTCTCTCTCTCTCTCTCTCTCTCTCTCTCTCTCTCTCTCTCTTTATATAAACATGTTCAGTACATTAGTACATGGCAGTATTATTTTTCTATGCTAAAGTTCCCCCGACCGTTGGGGAGCTATTTAAAAGCTTCTGCCGAGGTTACAATTATATACATGTTTACGGTGGGTGTAGGAGTAGCCACCTGTGGGACGCAACCTTCATCTGCTGAGTGGACAGTTGTGTCACGTCCACATCAGCAGTGAGGTTGTTCCACCACACCACCGCTGCGATGGAGAAGGCACGTTGGTGGGTGCTGGAGCGGGCCATTGGCACTTCCAGGAGGGAGGCGTTGCTCAGCACCGTTCTCGTGCTGCGCTCAGACCTCCTCCAGGTAGCCCTCAGGTCCGTCAGGTGGGGCACTAGGCCCACTTGTGCCTTGTGTAGCACCGTCAGGGCAGCGACGCGGCGACGGTGCTCCAGGCTGTTCAGCTGGTTCGTGGCTGCTCTTGTCCGTCCCTCGTGTGGTTGTTGTTGTTGTTGTTGTTGTTGTCGATGTTGTTGTCGCTGTGTCTCCCATTGGCTCGGTCGGTGGTGCTGGGTGCCGTTGATGAGGCGGTCAGCCCTCCTCTGCACCTTGTCTAGCAGGTTGAGGTGGCAGCGGGCGCTGGCCATCCAGGTGAGCGGTGCATACTCCATCACTGGACGGACTTGTGCCTTATAGAGGGTGTTCAGCCCTTCAGCATCGAGGAGGTTCTTCATGCGGCGCAGGAGGTTCACCTTCTGGGAGGCTTTATGCGCCACCCTTTCAAGGTGACGGTCGAACCGCTGCTGGGAGTCCACCTCCACGCCCAGGATGTCGACGCTGGCCTGCAGAGGGATGGTGTCGTTCCCGAATCTCAGTCTGCCGTGGAGTTGCCTCGCGTCCTCCCGAGAACGTGATATTACCATGGCCTGGGTTTTGTCAGGGGCAAACCTGACTTGCCACCTCTTTCCCCAGGCCATTATGTCTGCCAACTGTCTGTTGACGGACTCTATCACGTCCTGGGCTTCCTCCCTCTTGTATGTTCTGGAGAGGGTGCAGTCGTCGGCGTAGGCGCTTGCTGCCGGGATGGTTTGCAGGAGCTCGTTAAAGTATATGTTCCACAGAATAGGTCAGGACGGACCCTGTGGAACGGAGGCCTCCACCGGGAAGCTGGTCGAGGTGCTTCCGTTGACTGCTACGCGGAGGCTCCTGCCTAACAGGTAGTTTGAGAGCAGGCGCAGCAGGTCCCCCGTGATGCCTAGTTGCTGTAGCTTCGCCGTCAGACCGCGGTACCAAACGGAGTCGAACGCGCCAGCTATATCCAGGGCAATCACGAGAGAGGGGTGGCCGTCATCAAGGGCGTCATGCCAGGACTTTGAGAGGAGAAGGAGGAGGTCTGAGGTAGAGCGGCCCTTCCGAAAACCAAACTGCTTCGGTGACTGCAGGTGGTTTCCTCGAGGAAGGATGTCAATTGCTCCGATGATCCTCTCAAATATCTTGCTGATGATTGGGAGGTGATATTGGCCAGTAATTGACAGGCTCGGACATGGATTTATTCTTGTGAACTGGTGTGACTCTGGCCTCCTTCCACGGCGCAGGACACACCCAGCTCTGCAGGCATCGCCTGTAGCTCTGGGCGAGGGGGCTGCTGAGCTCATCGGACATCGCCGCAGTAAGTATGGACTCACGCTGTCAGGACCTGGCGCCTTCCTGGTGTTGACGCCCCTCAGATGTCTCCTGACAGCGTCCTCAGAGATTAGCACACTCTCTAGTCTTGAGGCGATGAGTTGGGGGAGGGTGGGCGGCTGCCTGTCTGGTTCCTGGGTTGTCATCTTTTGACTGAAGGGACAGGCCAGCAGGTCAGCCTTTTCCCGGCTGGTGATGGCCAGGTCTCCGTCAGGTTTCCTCAGGGGCGGGATACGTTCCTGGGGGGTAAGGCCTTGCTGCTCCTTCACCAGCCCCCACCACTGTTTCGGGTCGGTTTGGTTAGAGGACAGCTTTCTCCTCCTGTCGGCATCCCACCTTTCTTTTGCCCACTTTGCTGTCCTCGTCATATTTTTGCAGGCTCGTCTGTGTTGGGCCTTATTTTCCTGCGTGGGGTGTCTTTTATATCGTGTCCAAGCCTTATGTTTCCTTTCGGCTGCAATACGGCACCTGTACCCGAACCAAGGCTGGTCTTTTGGGCTGGTTGAGTAGGTGCGGTGGGGGACGTGTTGCTGCTGGACGGTACTGAGGACAGTGGTGAGGGCGGAGACGTCATGCTGTGGGTCACCGTTAAGGACTGTGCCCCATGCAGTCGCTGCCAGGGCCTGCCTTGCAGCCGTCCAGTCCGCGCGGTCCCACACCCAGATGACTCGCTGGTGTTCCTCTTCACGCGCTGGGGTCAGGCTGATGGTGGTGAGCATGGCATTGTGGTCGGAACTGCCCTCACGGTCTAGTGGGCAGCACAGCACGCAGTCACTCGGCAGGTCTGTGAGCACAGGGTCCAGGGAGCCTCCACGCTGATGTGTCGGGAACTCAACATGGTTGTGCAATCCATGCACCGCTGTGAGCTCGGTGAAGGCCCTCGCCACCAGGTGTTGATTTAGGTCGCCTACAACCATCGCGTACTGACAGCTGTGGGCAGCCATAAGGTCGTCCAGGTGCTCTGTGAGGTAGATGAGGGGGGCGCTGCCTTGCCACTGTGGCCGGTACATGGCACAGAGTAGCAGAGCGCTCCTGTCCTCGAGAATGATGCGGAGGAACATCATCTCCATTTCCAGGGGAGTGTCTGTGGTGAGGGCGTCCATCTGCAGGCCGTTTCGGTGGCAAACAGCAATGCCTCCCCCCTGTCCTGTGTGGCGGTCTCGTCTGGCCCAGTGCGAGTACCCGGGTATCTTATCATAGTTGGTGGCGCATGTGTCGTCCAGGAAGGTCTCCACTGTCACCACTATGTCGATGTGGTGCCTGAGGACGAAGGCGTGTGTCAGCTCCCCGATGTTGGTCCTAAAGCCTCGTACGTTGGCGGACAGAATCTTGAGGCCGCTGGTGTCTGTATCGCCTTATCGGATCAGCGGAAGGGGAGTGTGCGGGGGATGAGATGAGGCCAGGGTGGGTAGGGCGGGGCGTGCACCGCTTGCTGGTAGGGAGCAGGCTGGGTGATGGGTGCCTGGTGTTCTCTCTCTCTCTCTCTCTCTCTCTCTCTCTCTCTCTCTCTCTCTCTCTCTCTCTCTCTCTCTCTCTCTCTCTCTCTTCTCTCTCTCTCTCTCTCTCTCTCTCTATTCTCTCTCTCTCTCTCTCTCTCTCTCTCTCTCTCTCTCTCTCTCTCTCTCTCTCTCTCTCTCTCTCTCTCTCTCTCTCATTAAGGCTCCTCACCTCAGGCCGACAGGAAGCAAAATTGTAAAAAAAAGAAGAAAAAAAAGAAGAAAAAAAAAGAAGAGGCTTGTCTGTATCACGAAACTCAATTAAAAGCCTAAGAATTCTCTCTCTCTCTCTCTCTCTCTCTCTCTCTCTCTCTCTCTCTCTCTCTCTCTCTCTCTCTCTCTCTCTCTCTCTCATCTTTTTGTTATTCGTTCATTATCTGATTTTTCATTCTCGTGTTTCTCTTGCATTTTTCTTTCACATTCACTATTTTTTCGGTACATCTTTTTCTTACATATTTTCCATTTCGCGATATTTTTCTTTCCTACTTTCTCCCTTTTAGACATTGTTTTTCTTGCGCATTTTTCTTCTTTTTTTGAGGCATTTTTATAGCCGGGCTGTTTTGTGGATGTTTGCTTGACCCTCTGCTGCTTCCTTTGTCGTAAAAATAGATATCAAAGTTCAAAGTATATGTTTTGTAAGACTAGTATTCAAATGGGTTCCTGAAATTTAGTTGTATAAGTCACAGAACCATTATCAAGAATAGCACTTTGGTCGACACGTAGGATTGATATATATGGGTTTGAAAGAGGATTTATAGGATGCTGTGAGAGAATGCTAAGGGAGAGGAAGGGAAGGATGCTGGAAGGAATAGAGAGAATGCTAATAGAGAAAGCTGAGAGAAGATTGAAAGGATGCTGAGAGAAAGGAAAAGGGGCTGTGAGAGGAAGGAAAGGAGGATGAAAGAGAGAATAGAGAAAGCTGAGAGAAGATTGAAAGGATGTTAAGGGAAATGAAAAGGTGCTGGGAGAGGAAGAGAGAATCCTAATAGAGAAAGCTGAGAGAAGATTAAAATGATGCTGAGAAAAAGGAAAAGGTGCCGAAAGAGAAAAGAAAGGATGCTGAGAGAGAAAGGAAGGAACACTAGGAGAGGATGATAAAAGAGAACGCTATTAGAGGAAGCTGAAAGAGGATTGAAAGGACAGTAGGAGAGGGTAATCGGAGAGACAGGAACGGATGCTGGGAGAAGATGGAAAGGATGGTGCCAGAGTAAGAGAAGGATGCTGGGAGAGGATAGAAAGGATGCTGATATAAGATGCTTGGATAGGATGGGAAGGATACTGGGAGAGGATAACAGGCAAGGATACTGGGAAAAGAAGATAGACGGCGATAGGATAGGCCAGAAGAAACTGAGAGAGGATGGGAAGAATGTTGGGAGAGGTGGGAAAGGATGTTGGGAAAAGAAGATAGAGGAGGATGATAGGAGAGGAAAGGAGAGGAAGTTGGGAGAAGATAGGAAGGATGCCGGGGAAAGAAGATAGAGGAGGAGGATATGATAGGATGGGAGAGGAAGTTGGGAGAAGATAGAAAGGATGCTGGGAAAAGAAGACAGGAGAGTATGATAGGAGAGGAAAGTATAGGAAGTTGGGAGAAGATGGGAAGGATGCTGGGAAAAAAAGATTGGAGATGAGGATAGGATAGGAGAGGAGAGGAAGTTTGGAGAAGATAGGAAGGATGCTGGGAAAAGAAGATAGAGGAGGGTGATACGAGGGGAAAGGAGAGGAAGTTGGGAGAAGATGGGAAGGATGCTGGGAAAAGAAGATAGAGGAGGATGATAGGAGAGGATAGGAGAGGAAGTTGGGAGAAGATGGGAAGGATGCTGGGAAAAGAAAATAGAGGATGATAGGATAGGATTGGAGAAAAAGTTGGGAGAAGGATGCTGGGAAAAGAAGATAGGAGAGGATGATAGGAAGAAAGAGCTGCGCAGTAATCATCTCCCATCATCGTCAGTTGCAGCCGGCACCAGATTCACTTCCCTTTTTCTTTCCCATCTTTTTTGAATGCTTTTAAGCAGTCATGAATTTCCAATAAGAGGATTATTAAGTATTACATGAGTTCCTCCTTCCCTTCCCTTCCCTCCCTTCTCTTCCCTCCCTTCCCTTCCCTTCCCTTCCCTCCTCCAGCCGTTACTCCTTCCTTCTTCGCTCCTACACCCTTCACATATTTTCTCTTTTTCTCCTCTGATTCTTTGTTCGTCTTCGTCTTTATCTTTTTTTTTTCGTCATATCTTCTTTAGCCGCCTCTGCACCCTTCATTCATTTCTCTCTCTCTCTCTCTCTCTCTCTCTCTCTCTCTCTCTCTCTCTCTCTCTCTCTCTCTCTCTCTCTCTCTCTCTCTCTCTCTCTCTCTCTCTCTCTCTCTCTCTCTCTCTCTCTCTCTCTCTCTCTCTCTCTCTCTCTCTCTCTCTCATCGTTTCCAATACGTCTTTGATTTACTCTTATCTTTCCTTGACATTTCTCTTCATCTTCGAGAACGTTCTATTGATTTCTCTTTACTCCTTTCGTCTTTATCTCCCTTTCGTTTCCTTTCCCTTCCCTTCCTTTCCTTTCCTTTCCTTTTCTATACTTTCCTTATCTTCCCTTCCCTTCTCTTCCCTTCCCTTCCCATCTCTTTCCTTTTTTTCGCTTCCCATCCCTTCCTTTCCCATCTCCTCCGTTCCTTTTCATTTTCTTTTCTCTTTTCTCTTTTCCTTTCCTGTTTTTTTGCCTTTCACACCTTTACTCTCGCATTTTCCCATTCCTTTCCTTTCCTTTCCTTTCCTTCCCTTCCCTTTCCCTCTTTTCCATTTCTGTATTTTCTGTATTCCCTTTTTCTCACATCTGCAATCTCGTGGGTTTTTTTTCTTTCCTTCCCTTTTCCTTCCTTTTTCTTAATCTTTATATCTTTTTTGCTCTTTATCTTTTTGTTTTCTCTACTTTTCGGTCTGTCTATCTTGAATCTTCTCTACTTTTTCTCCTTTCTTTTCATCTCTTGCCTTCCTTTCCCTTTCTCCTCAATCTCAAATCTCCTTTATTTTTCTCTTACCTTTTTCTCTTCCCTTGCTTTCCCTTCCCTTTCCTTTAAATTTCCCAGCCCTTCCCTCCTTCT
Organism: Eriocheir sinensis; assembly: GCF_024679095.1. NCBI lineage: Eukaryota > Metazoa > Arthropoda > Malacostraca > Decapoda > Varunidae > Eriocheir > Eriocheir sinensis. Next base: position 1,384,475 of record NC_066530.1, on the reverse strand, counting down.
ATTTCTTTCTCTTACCTCCTTTTCACACCTCTCTTATCTTTCTCCTTCTCCTCTACTTTCCCTTTTCTCTTCTTTTTTTCTATCTCTCACCCTTTTTTCCCCTACTCCCATCCCTAACCTCTTTTCTCTTCCTCTCTTTTCTCCCTCCCTCTCCTCTGCTTTCCCTTCTCTCCTCTCCTCTACTTTCCCTTCTCTCCTCTCCTCTCTTCTTTCCTCTCCTTTCCTATCCCCTCCTTTCCTCTCTTCTCATCTCTTTCCTTCCCTCCTCTCCTGAACCCCTAAAAGAGATGGCCACAGAAAATTGGTCCCCGAGTCGCTATTTTAATGGGTAATTGATTTAAATAAGGGATGTAAATGAGGCTGTTTAGGAGGGGAACCTTTATGTATTTTTTTGTAGGAGGAGTTCTGCTAGTTGTTTTGTTTTCTGTCATGTTTTCTTGTTGTTCTTGTTTTTCTTCCTTTTATTGTTTTGTTTTTTTGTTTCGTGGTTCGTGTTCTCGTTTTTTATGTCTTTTTTTTTGTTTATTGTTCTTGTTCTTTTCCTTCTTTTTCTTGTCCATTTTTTTTTTATCGTCTAAATCATCCTCCTTCTCAGTCTCCTCCTCCTCCTCGTTCTCCTCCTCTTCCTCCTTCTCAGTCTCCTCCTCCTCCTCCTTCTCAGTCTCCTCCTCCTCCTCCTCCTCCTCCAATAACTCATATTAGTGTAGCCTAAGACTACCCACATGCTGTCCTGAATACCACCCATCAACCCGGACTCTAGAGGAAACCGTCCAAATGAATCAAGAGCGAACCCCGCTGGGCAGCATGAGCCAAGAAAAGATGGCGCCACTATAAAACACTTGCCTGCGCCATGACAAGGTGGGGCCGACAGCCATCCAGGCCCCTCAAGAAAAGCCTACCGGCGCTATAGGCTCTACGTAAATGGGACACATGAGGTTCTCCATTCGTTCATTCAGCCCCCAGCTATCATCCCACCAGCTATCACCCCACCAACTATCATCCCAGGAGCCTGTCAGCGTCACATCATCTTCCACAGAGGCATGGCCACCAACACTCTGTGATGAGTCACTGTCTTCAGTGACAGGTGAAGACTCCTGCTGCATCGAGCGTGTCTGCTCAGCCGAGCTGGTCTTATCGGCAAAGGCAGCGGAAGGGGCAGAGGCGTTCTGTGGGACAGTAGCATGAGCGGTCGCCTCTGTTGCTACGTCCGTGTACAACACGACTCTGGCCCCGCTGTACACAGACGTAGCAACAGAGGTGACCGCTCATGCTACTGTCCCACAGAACGCCTCTACCCCTTCCGCTGCCTTTGCCGATAAGACCAGCCAAAAAAAAGGCCAGGCAAAAGGCCGCCGGCGAGAGTAGGCAGCGCGCGGTGATGTTCCGAGAGGAGGGGAAGACCAGCACCCCGGCCCCGGCGAAGACAGAAGTAACCCAGGAGGCCTCAGCTCCAGCCTGCGGGCCCCAGCGCGTGGCCTGGGCCAGGCAGGAGGCCGCCGCTAAAGGTAGGATGCACGCCATGACTTTCAGGGAGAAGGGAAAAAACATCACGGCCCCGGCCCCGGTGGAGGTAACATCCTCTTTCCCTTCTCCCTGAAAGTCATGGCGTGCATCCTACCTTTAGCGGCGGCCTCATGCCTGGAAACTTCTTCTTCGGGCAACTTCCCTTCCTCTCAGAACATCACTGGCCTTTGCCTGGCCCAGGCGACGCGCTGGGGGCCTGAGGCAGGCTTTGTATTTTGAAAGTCGTTTTGAGAAGTTATTTTAAATATCTGAAAATGTGACGTGAGCCTCGGAGAACCAGAATGGGGATGGCGGTAGAGAGCTGGTGTGGCAGAGCCTGAGAACCCGTGATTCCCCCTCAGGCGGTGCACGTGTTGCTTCCTGACTACACGTGTGTGCCTATAAGTATACACACACACACACTCACACACGCACCTTTACCATCTATTTCCCTCACATCCTCAGTCTTTCTTACGCTTGTCTGCCCATGTTTGCACTCTCCCTCAACGCTTTCTTCCTCCACTCCTGTTCACTCTTGGCCCACTTTCACACACTTGTCCTGGATTTTCCTCGCGTCCACTTTCCTTCTTTCCTTTCCTCCCTCCTTCATCTCTTCCCCTGTCCCTTCGTGAGCTCTGATCCCCGCTCAAGGAACCAATGCATTCCGTCCAAGAATCGCGTAAATAGTATACATGGCTTCAAGGAGGGTGAGCAATGGAAACTGAAGTAAGATGTATTTAGGCTAATGAATTATCTCGATTGTGGGACATCATTATTTTAGGATCTTCGCAGAGAAGGATAACGACAATGATTTACTGGATGAGAAAATTGCGAAACGGCGAAGGATGCGAGAAGACTTGATCGAGATTTGACCGAAACTTAACCGGAATTTTATAAGGGTGAGGTTAGTAACGTTCTGTCCGTACGAGAGCTATATAACCCCCATTCCCACCTTATGCCTTCTCTTATTTATTTGTTTATTCTCTCTCTCTCTCTCTCTCTCTCTCTCTCTCTCTCTCTCTCTCTCTCTCTCTCTCTCTCTCTCTCTCTCTCTCTCTCTCTCTCTCTCTCTCTCTCTCTCTCTCTCTCTCTCTCTCTCTCTCTCTCTCTCTCTCTCTCTCTCTCTCTCTCTCTCTCTCTTCATTCCATTATCTATCCATCCTTCCCTTCCTTTAAGCTCTCTCTTCTTTCCCTTCGCTATAACAATAATAACAATATAACAACATCATAAAACTGGGCGCCTGAGAATTACTATGTACTGAATCCGTGTAGAGCGCCACCTCATGATCAGTCTTGTCTCCATCTGACTGATCTCCTTTCCTTCACCTTCCTTTACTTTCTTCTCCCTCTCTCCTGTCTTCATCCCTTCCTTCTTCCTTCCACTCCATCATCTCTTAAACTACTCAATATTTTTTTCCTTTTCTGTTCTTGATTCTTCTTTACTTCTCTTCTTCCTTATCCCATTATCCCCGTTCAATCTTCGTTCCTTTCCCAATGTCATCCCTCTCTTTATAATCCAATTTCTCATATCCTCCTCCTCCTCCTCGTCTGCCTCCAACTCCTCCTCCTCCTCCTTCTACTACTACTACTACTACTACTACTACTACTACTGCTGTTGCTACTACTACTACTACTACTACTACTACTAAAACACTTTGCTTCATCGGGAGTGAACTGAATGCATCCAGGAGTAGGTACACAAGTGCTTTAATCCTTCCCTCACGCCAATCCTGTGGCTGACGGATTAATTGAATCACTGAAAGCAGGCAGCCTTGTAATGAGCCAACAATCTTTCTGCTGCCTTCTCGTCCATGTTTCCTCCTCAATAGTATCCCTCTTAGTCCTTCCTTTCTCTCTCCACCAACTTCTTCCCAAATAATTCTTTTTCTCTCTCCCTCCAACCCTTTCAGTCCCTCCTTTCGCCTCTCCCCCTCTCTCTTCTCTCTTCCTTCTGTCCTCTCCCTCTCTAATCCACCATCCCTCCTCCTCACCCCAGCCCTCCCTCCTTTCTTTCCTCTCCTCCCCTCTCTCTCCCCTCTCCCTCCCTTCCTGCCTCCTTTCCTACCGTCTGATCCTCTTTTTCCTGCCTAATACGGCGTAACGAGCATGAAAAGGTGTGTGTGTGTGTGTGTGTGTGTGTGTGTGTGTGTGTGTGTGTGTGTGTGTGTGTGTGTGTGTGTGGAAACTTTTATCTATCGTTGTCTTCCTTTGTTTTCCTCTTCTCGTTTATCTGTTGTGTTTTAATTAAGTCTATCTATCTAGTCTGTCTGTGTCTGTCTGTCTGTCTGTCTTTATCTGTCTCTATCTATATCTATTTTTATCTATCCTTATTTAGTTATGAATTAAGAGCCAATTTATAGCTTTATAGTTTATTTGTAGTGTAGTCTGTTAATACCCTTCATTCTCTCTCTCTCTCTCTCTCTCTCTCTCTCTCTCTCTCTCTCTCTCTCTCTCTCTCTCTCTCTCTCTCTCTCTCTCTCTCTCTCTCTCTCTCTCTCTCTCTCTCTCTCTCTCTCTCTCTCTCTCTCTCTCTCTCTCTCTCTCTCTCTCTCTCTCTCTCTCTCTCTCTCACACACACACACACTTGTAATTAACTCATTGATTGATTCACATTTTCTCTTCTTCACAGGTACGGATGTTGTCCAGGTGTTAATTAAGGGAAGACTCAGGTAAAGGTTTAACGTTACTTTCCTCTTTGTGTGTCCTCTTCCTCCTCTTGCTCCCCTCCTCTTCTCAATCCTCTTTCCTCTGTCTTTTATAATTGCTCTTGTGAATTTTTTCATATCTGCTTCTTCATCATTAATATTTTCATATCTCTTTATTTACTTATTTTGTCCTATTTTATCTTTTCCTTTCTCCTTTTTCTACTTCCTCTTATTTTTTCTTTTTTTTTTTCGTTTCTCTCCGTCTTCTTTTTTCTGCTTTTTTTCTTTCCCTCTTCTCTTTTGCCTCTTCTTTTTCCCTTTTTTCCATTTTCGTCCTTTCTTCCGTTTCTCTCTTTCCTCTTTTTCAGGTCTTTTTTTTTTTGGTCTTTTCTCTTTCTTTTTGTGTCATATTCCCTTTCCGTTCTCTCTTTCTTTTCCTCTTTCTTTTCATTTCTTATTATGTCTTTCTTTTTTCTTCATTTTCTCCTTCCTCTTCTTTTTATGATTTCTTTGTCCTTTTTTTCTTTGTGTGTCTAATTGCTTTTGTGTTCTGTCGTCTTTCTTTTCCTCTTCCACCTCTTCTCTTTGTTTCTCCTCTCTCCTCTTTGTCTTGTTTTCTTTTTCTTCTTCATTTTTCTCTCCTTCCTGTCACTCCACTCAGGTGATGGTCTCTCTCTCTCTCTCTCTCTCTCTCTCTCTCTCTCTCTCTCTCTCTCTCTCTCTCTCTCTCTCTCTCTCTCTCTCTCTCTCTCTCTCTCTCTCTCTCTCTCTCTCTCTCTCTCTCTCTCTCTCTCTCTCTCTCTCTCTCTCTCATTATTTTCTTTTTTCTTTTTCATTTTTGTTTTTAATTCTTTTTCTGTTCTTTTTTCCTCTCGTTTTTTTCTTCTTTTTCTTACCTCTTTTCATTTTTCTTTCTTCATTCTTTCCTTTTTACACCTTTCTTCCTTTTTTTCCGATGGCAATGCTTTACTGTTTTTCCCTTCTCCTCTTCTCTCTCGTTATTCCTTTCTTTTTCTTCCTCCTCCTCCTTCTGTTCTTCTCTTCCTCTTTCTTTCCTTCGGTGATGGCTGTCCTCTTGTGTTACATCTTGTTACTCGGGTTCTTCTCCCTTCCTTAATTTGATTCCTACATTTTTCCTCTTTTCCTCCTTTTTTTTATCTTTCTCTTTCTGTTCACATCTTTCTATTTTTTTGTTTCTGTTCCTCTTACCCCTTACCACCCTCCTTGTACTCTCCCTTTCACTTTCCTCTTGTATTCCTCTTCTGCCCCGTTCACTCCCTTCTCTTCATTTACTCTTTCTTTTCATCTCTTCTTATTTCCCTGGTGTCCTCTCGCCTCCAGGTTAATCCTCTTGATGTCTCGTCTGTCTCTCACTTTCCTTTAAACATAGTCCTCTTGTTATCTACTTTTTCCTTCCCTTCCTATCTTCATTTTGGCCTCCTCCTTTTCTCTTCTTATTCCCTTATTCTCTGTCCTCTGGGTGTTCTTCTTGATATATGTCTTTCTCCTGTTCTTTTAATTCCTCCTTTCTCTCTACGTCTTCAATTATTCCTACTCTTCCATTCTTCTTTTTCCTTTTCTTTTCTCCTACCCATCGTCTAACCTTCTTTGCATTTGATTTGTACCTTCCACTTTATTTTATTCCTCCTGTTTTCATATTTTCTTCCTCTTCTTTAATTATCCTCTTTCCTCTCTTCTTCTCATGTTCTCCTCTCACACTTCGTCACCATTCTTCTTGTCTCTGTTTCACCTTCGTCAGTTTATAGTTCTTGTTTTTTGTCTTCCTTATAGTTATTTCCACTTCTGTTCTTATCTATATTTCAGCATTTTCTTTTTCTTCTTCTCCTCTTCCTCCTTCTTCTTTTTCTTCCCCTCTATTACTGCCTTCCTTTCATTTATTCCCACTTTTCTTTTTGTTGTCTATATTTCACTTCCCTCTTTTTATTCTCCTTGTCATCTGTCTTCTTTTTCTTCCCCTCTATCGTTGCCATTCTTTTATTTATTCCCACTTGTCTTTTTGTTGTCTATATTTCACTTCCCTCTTTTTATTCTCCTTGTCATCTGTCTTCTTTTTCTTCCCCTCTATCGTTGCCATTCTTTTATTTATTCCCACTTGTCTTCTTCTTGTCTATATTTCACCTCCCTCTTTTTATCGGCGTCGCAGACGCCGATCAACAGATTGTCCATCTTCTTGTTGTTGTTCTCTTCAAGTTGTTTTCCTGCATGGCTTACCCATGCATTATAGACATGATATTGTATAATAACATTTGTTAGGCCTGATGAACCTTACAACATGGCATTATATATATATATATATATATATATATATATATATATATATATCTATATATATATAGATATATATATATATATATATATATATATATATATATATATATATATATATATATATATATATATATATATATATATATATATATTTATTTATTTATTTTACGTCTTGGCCTGTGGCGCTGGTAGGCCTTCATAGTAGGGCCTGATGGGCGGCCCCAGCCCGTTGTGGCGCAGGTTTATAGTGGCGCCATTTTTACTTTTCAGCATTTTCCATTTTATACCCCTGGTTGCATAATATAGATTGTTGGGGGTGTGTTGGAGGGTCATGCGACGCTGATCCAGCACAGGTTTTGTGCTATTAACACTTGTTATTCTCCTTGTCCTCCTCCTTCTTTTTCTTCCCCTCTGTGATTGCCTTCCTTTTATTTATTCCCTCTTTTCTTCTTGTTGTCTCTATTTCATTGTCCTCTTTTTATTCTCCTTGTCATTTGTCTTCTTTTTCTTCCTCTCTGTTATTGCCTTTCTCTTATTTATTTCCACTTTTGTTCTCATATATATTTCATCTTCTTTTTAATCTTTTTTCTCATCTGTCTTCTTTTTCTTCCCTTCTTTTACTGCCTTTCTTTTATTTATTCCCACTTATCTTCTTCTTGTCCGCATTTTTCACCTTCCTCTTGTCCTCTGCCTTCTTTTTCTTGCTCTGTCTTAATCTATTAGTCTTCCGTACCCTCCTTTGTCTCTCTTTCTCATCTTTCTCTTTCTTGTATTCCTCTTTTTTTCAATTCTCTTTTTATCAGTATTTTTCCTCTTGTCTTAATCTATTAGTTTCCTCTCACCCTCCACCACCTCTATTCACCTACCACTTATTCCTCTTTATTTTATCCCTCTTGTTTTCTATCTTCTTCTTCCTTAATCTTACTCAATTAGTCTCTCTCTGGCTATCTGTTTATTGCTTTCGTCCTCCTCTTGTTTTCTACCTTTTTCTTCCTTAATCGTAACCAATTAGTCTCTCTCTGACTTTCTGTTTATTGCTTTTGTCTTCCTCTTGTTTTCTACCTTTTTCTTCCTTAATCGTAACCTATTAGTCTCTCTCTGGCTATCTGTTTATTGCTTTTGTCTTCCTCTTGTTTTCTACCTTTTTCTTCCTTAATCGTAACCTATTAGTCTCTCTCTGACTTTCTGTTTATTGCTTTTGTCTTCCTCTTGTTTTCTACCTTTTTCTTCCTTAATCGTAACCAATTAGTCTCTCTCTGGCTATCTGTTAACTGCTTTTGTCCTCCTCTTGTTTTCTACCTTTTTCTTCCTTAATCGTAACCAATTAGTCTCTCTCTGACTTTCTGTTTATTGCTTTTGTCTTCCTCTTGTTTTCTACCTTTTTCTTCCTTAATCGTAACCTATTAGTCTCTCTCTGGCTATCTGTTAATTGCTTTTGTCCTCCTCTTGTTTTCTACCTTTTTCTTCCTTAATCGTAACCTATTAGTCTCTCTCTGACTTTGTTTATTGATTTTGTCTTCCTCTTGTTTTCTACTGTTTTCCTCCCTCGTGTTCTGGCTATGTCTTTTATCTTCTTCGTTTTATTCCTCTCTTTTCCTACATTTTTCTTCCCTTGTCTTATTCTGTTAGTGTTCCTTCCTCTCCACCAACCCTTTGGCTAACTACTTATTACATTTGTCTTCGTCTTCTTTGCTACCGTTTCTTTTCTTCTGGTGTTCTTTGTTTTGTTCCTCTTCTTTCCTTCCTTTTGCTTCCCTTGTCTTAATCTGTTAGTGTTCCTTCCTCTCCATCATCCCTCTTTCTATCTGTCTTTCCCTTCGTCTTTTATTTCTGTTATTTTTATTTTATCCTTTTCTCCCTCTGTCTTAATCTTCTAGTGTTCCTTCCTCTCCATCATCCCTCTTTCTATCTGTCTTTCCCTTCGTCTTTTATTTCTGTTATTTTTATTTTATCCTTTTCTCCCTCTGTCTTAATCTTCTAGTGTTCCTTCCTCTCCATCATCCCTCTGGCTATCTGTCTTTCCCTTCATCTTTCATTTCTATTTTTTTTTCACCTTTCTTTTTCTGTCTTATCTTCATAGTGTTCTCCTTGCCTTCATTCATCCTTCAACATGCTCTTTCTTTTCTTCCTCTTTATTCCTTACTATTCCTCCTTTTTATTCCTTCTCTTCTTCCCCTTTGTGTATCTATTAGTGTTTTTTACCCTCCATCGTCCATCTGTCTGTTCTTTTACCTTCCTGTTTCTTTTTTTCATCATTATTCATCTTTATTCATCTTTTATTCACCTTAATTCATTTTGTCATTACTCTCTCTCTCTCTCTCTCTCTCTCTCTCTCTCTCTCTCTCTCTCTCTCTCTCTCTCTCTCTCTCTCTCTCTCTCTCTCTCTCTCTCTCTCTCTCTCTCTCTCTCTCTCTCTCTCTCTCTCTCTCTCTCTCTCTCTCTCTCTTTTCCCCTGTCTCATTGTATTAGTATCCTCTTTCTCTTCATCAACCCTCTTGCCAATTGTCTCTTAACTTCCTCTTTTTGTTCCTCTTGTTATCTCCTCATCTATCTCTTCCTTTCATTGGTGTTCTCTTTGTCTTCATCATCTCTCTGGCTGTCTGTCTTTACTTCCCTCATTATTCTATTCCTCTTGTATTTGACCTGTTTCTTCTTCTGTTTTATTGTATTTGTATCCATTTAGTTTCATTCACTTCTACTAACTCTCTCTTGCCCTTCTCTTTCTCTTCTTCCTTTTTAATCAATGTTTTTTTTTTCTTCCATTTTGTTTCATTCATCTCTCGGACTAACTCTTTTGCCCTATTTTTTCTTTTCTTCCTTTTTTTTTATTTTCTTGCACTTAGCTTCATTCATCTCTCTGACTAACTCTTTTGGCCTCCTCTTTCTCTTCTTCTCCCTTTTTAATCAATGTTTTTTTCTTCCATTTAGCTTCATTCATCTCTCTAACTCTCTCTTGCCCTGCTCTGTCTTTTTTCTTCCTTTTTTATCATTTTTTTTCTTCCATTTAGCTTCATTCATTTCTCGGACTAACTCTCTCTTGCTCTCCTCTTTCTCTTCTTCTTCCTTTTTTATCAATGTTTTTTTCTTCCATTTAGCTTCATTCATTTCTCTGACTAACTCTCTTGTGCCCTCCTTTTTCTTTTCTTCTTCCTTTTTTATCAATTTTTTTTTCTTCCTTTTAGCTTCATTCATTTATCTGACTAACTCTCTCTTGCTCTCCTCTTTCTCTTCTTCTTCCTTTTTTATCAATGTGTTTTTTCTTCCTTTTAGCTTCATTCATTTCTCGGACTAACTCTCTTTTGCCCTCCTCTTTCTTTTCTTCTTCCTTTTTTATCAATGTGTTTTTTCTTCCTTTTAGCTTCATTCATCTCTCGGACTAACTCTCTTTTCCCCTCCTTTTTCTTTTCTTCTTTTTTTTTATCAATGCTTTTTCTTCCTTTTAGCTTCATTCATCTGTCGGACTAACTCTCTCTTGCCCTCCTCTTTCTTTTGCTTCTTCCTTTTTTATCAAATTTTTTTTTATCTCCATCTGTCTCATTCTCTTAGTGTCCTCGTTACTTTTCTCTCTCATTCCTCTTTATTCTAGCTTGCTATCTATCGTTTTTCTTTTATATTAGAGTCCTTTTTGCCTCTATCAGCTCTCAAAGTATCTGCCCTTATCCTTTATTGTAACTTTTCTTATCTCTATCTATCCATCTATCTCTCTATCTATCTATTTAGTCTTTTCTTTTATTAGCGTTCTCTTAGTCTCCATCACCTCTCTGGCTATATGTCTTACCTTTTCTTTCCTTCATTCCTCTTCTTATTTGTCTAGTTATCTGTCTTTTCCTTCTATTAGTTTTCTCTTAGTCTAATTCACCCCTCCGGCTCTGTCATTCAGTATCCTCTTTCTTGTATTCTTCTTGTTATATCTGTCTATCTATTTCTCTCTCTATCCGTCTGTCTGTCTCTTTTTCTTCTATTTGTGTTCTTTTAGCCACCATTACCTCTCTGGTCATTTATCTTTTACCTTCCTTCTCTTTTTACTCCCCTCATTCTTTCCATTTTTCTTCTTTTGTCTTATTCTCTCACAGTCCTCTTAGTCTTCCTTCTCTCTCCTCTTTCTTTTACTCCTTTTGTTATCTATCTTCTCCTCTATTAGTGTCTCAGCCTCCATCACCTCTCAAGCCATCCATCTTTCACCTCCCTCCTCGTTTTACTCCTCCCGGGCTCTTATTGCTCCTCCGTTCGCCGCTGTTCGAGGTAATGGCCAAGGTTATAGGCTCGTCGCGGCTCGTGGCTCGTCCCCTCTTATAGGTTCACGGCGTTCTTCAGTAATTGGGTTGTGCCACTCGCCAAGTAGTCGTTGTTGTTGGTCTCCAGTGGTCTTGATCAGCTTGTTTCTGTTTCTTTGTTGTCTTCTTGGGATGGGGAAGTTTTTTTGTTTATCTTTTTGTTTGTTTGTTGTTTTGAGTTTGTTTATAATGATTTTGTTTACCTAAGTATTTATTATTTATGGTATTTAATTCTCTACTACTACCATTTCTTTTACTACTACTGCTGCTACTACTACTACTACTACTACTACTACTACTGCTACTACTACTATCTCTTCCACAACAACAACAACAACAACAACAATAATAATAATAATAATAATAATAATAATAATAATAATAATAATAATAATAATAATAATAATAATAACAATAATAATATCTAGAGTATTTAATTAAGGAAGACTCCAGTTCATTACAAAGTGTTTAAGACGTAAAATTTCCGCTTGTCAGTCATGGCGTGAGTTGGCAAGATCTTTTGATTTACATGAGCAGGAGGAGGAGGAGGAGAAGGAGGAGGAGGAGGAGGAAGGAGAACAGTTGTGAATCAGAAAGTTACTCGTGTGTGTGTGTGTGTGTGTGTGTGTGTGTGTGTGTGTGTGTGTGTGTGTGTGTGTGTGTGTGTGTGAGCGTGCCAGTGTTTGTTTAACATTATTTCAAAACTTTCAACAATTCCATAATGTGTAAAGGAGAGAGAGAGAGAGAGAGCAGTGTTATCTTATGCAAGGTAAACACACCACTAAGAAAAGTCTAGTATTTTCTTTCTATTTTTTACGCTATTTTTTACCGCGAGACCAACGGTGCCTATAATGTTGTGAATATTATTATTATTATTATTATTAGTAGTAGTAGTAGTAGTAGTAGTAGTAGTAGTAGTGGTGGTGGTGGTGGTTGTGGTAGTAGGAAAAAGGTTTGAAATATTTATAGTGTGTGTGAGAAAAAAAAATGATAAAGTCTACGGAAATTACAACACGCATTTAACTTATTTCTCAGCTTGCTGATTAAGAAAGGAGGAGGAGGAAGAGGAGAGTAGTAACAGCAGTATAGACGGAAATACAATGGAGGGTAGGAAAGAAGGGAAAAGAATAGGAAGACAAGGTTGTAGAGGAGGAAGAGGAGGACATTCAGAGGCAGGGTATTGGGAAATGGAAGAGGAGGAGGAGGAGGAGGAGGAGGAGGAGGAGGAGGAGGAGAAGGAGGAGGAGGAGGAGGAAGAGAAGGAGAAAAACGCTTTACTAATGGACTATAGAAGAGATGTGAACCTTTCGTTGATTAATTTCTCCTCCTCGCTCTGCTCCTCTTCCTCCTCCTCCTCCTCCTCCCATTGCTACTGCTACTTTCCTTCCTCTGTTTTTATTATTTATGTAAGTAGAAAAGATGGGCCACATTTTTCTCGTGATGGAAATGGGACAAATATAAAAGAGGAGGAGAAGGAGGAGGAGGAGGGAAATGAGTAAATGGGAAAAAAATGGTAAAAAAAGAATAGAGAAAGGGAGAAAAATGTAAGAGTATATAAATATTTGAAATGACGCAACCCTTGTCTACTACTACTACTACTACTACTACTACTACTACTACTACTACAGCTACTACTACTACTACTACAACGACTACCACACCGACTACCACTTCCCTTACACTACAACTACCTCTACTCTTATTGCTATTTTTATTATTATTATTATTATTATTATTATTATTATTATTATTATTATTATTGTTTTTCCTTTGTGTCCTCGGTCCAAGCTTGTAATTAGTTAGTCAGACAATCAGTGAGGCAATTACTGATGACGCCGCTAACCCTTCCTTCCTCGCCCCTCTCTCACCTGCCCGCTCTCTTCTGTTCAATTACCTCTCGCTTCCTCTCCTTCTCTTTTATTTTCTCTTTCAATTTCGTCTCCTCGTTTCCCTTTCTGTCTGTGCGTGTGTGTGTGTGTGTGTGTGTGTGTGTGTGTGTGTGTGTGTGTGTGTGTGTGTGTGTGTGTGTGTGTGTGTGTGTCCCTTTTTCCTGTTTTCTTTATTTGTTGTCTTTGTTTTGTTTGTCTTCATAACATCGACTTATTATTTTCCTCTTATTTTCTTCTTACTCCTCTTTCTCTGTTTCTTCTTTTTCTTGGCTATTCTTTCTCTTTATTCGCCGCTATTTCTTCTTCTCTTTCTTCTTTCAGGCATCCCTTCTAATTTCTCCTCTTCTTTCTCCTTCTTTTTCGTTTTCTCTGGGCCCATTTTTCCTTTCCTTAATAACCTTCCTTCTTCCCTTTATTCTCTCTCCAACTATCGCATTCTCACTTTTTCCTCCTCCTCCTCGTTTTCCTCTTCCTCTTCTTCCTCCATTTCTTCTTTTATATGCCCCGTTTTTCCTGTTTATATGCTACCATCTCTGTCTCTTCTCTTCTAAACAGTCTTCTCACTTTCCTCCTCCTCCTCCTCTCGTTTTTCCTCCCTCTTACTCCTCCTCCTTCCTCCTCGCCTCTTTCCCTTTTTTTCTTCTAATTCCCCTTCCTCTCTTTCTCCTCCGCTTCTATCACCATTATCTTTCTCATACTCATTCTCCTCCGCCTCTTACTCCTTCTTCTCATTCTTAACTTTTTCTTAATTCTTTTTATCTTTCCCTATCTTTTTTTCTTAATATACTACTGAATATACTTTTTTCTCTCTCCAATCCTTTCTTTCTTCCTTTCCTTTTCCCTCCACCTCTTCCTTTCCTCCATAACCATCTCCCCCTCTCTGTTTCTAATCACTTTCCTCCCTTTCCTCTCTCCCTACTAATCTCCTCCCTCCTCTGACTCAGCAGCCTCTCCCTTCTCTCCCTACCAAACCTCTCCCTTTCCTGCACCCACCAACTTATCCCTTCTCCCTCATTAACCTCTCCCTTTTATCTCCTCCACTATTCTTTCCCTTCCTCTCTCTCTCTTCCCTTTTTTTCTTCCTCTATTTCCTCAACCATTTCTTCCTTTCTCCCATTCCGACTCTCCTTTTCCTATCCCACCAATTTCTCACATCCTCTCTCTTCCCTTCCCATTTTTCCTTCCTCTGTTTCGTCAATCATTGTTTCCTTTCTATCACTCCAACTTTCCTTTTCCTATCCCCCCACCTATCTCTCACTTCCTCTCTCTTCCCTTCCCATTTTTCCTTCCTCTGTTTCGTCAATCATTGTTTCCTTTCTGTCATTCCAACTTTCCTTTTCCTATCCCCCACCAATATCTCACCTCCTCTCTCTTTCCTACCCACTTTTCCTTCCTCTATTTCCTCAACCATTTATTTCTTCCTTTCTCCCACTCCGTCTCTCCTTTTCCTATCCCCCACCAATCTCTCACTTCCTCTTTCTTCCTATTCCTCTGTTCCTTTCTTTTTCTTCATAATCGCTTCTCCTTTCCTTTCTCTCTAACGATCTCTCTTTCTACCTTTCTTCTGCCTCCATCAGCCTTTCCTTTCCTAACTTTCCAACCTCTCTTTTCCCTTCCTTTCTCTCTTTTCCCGATCTCCATTCTCTATTCCTCTTTCCTTCTTCGCTCTTCTTTCCAACCCCTCCTTTTCTCTTCCTCTCCCTCCATCATTTCTTTTTTCCCCTCCCTCCCTGATCTCTATTTTTTCTTCTCCCCTTCTACCTCTCCCTTTCTCTTCCTCTCCCTCCTTCATCTCTCTTTCCCCTCTCCCTGATCTCTATTTTTTCTTCTCCCCTCCAATCTCTTCCTTTCTCTTCCACTCTCTCTCCTTGATCTTTCTCTTTCCTCTCTCTCTCCCCTCCAATCTCTTCCTTTCTCTTCCACTCTCTCTCCTTGATCTCTCTCTTTCCTCTCTCTCTCCCCTCGATCTCTCTCTTAAAGCTCTCCCCTTCTACCTCTCCCTTTCTCCTCCTCTTTCTCTCCTTCCTCTCTTTCCTCTCTAACCCCGATCTCTCTTTCCTCTTTTTCTTCCTTTCTCTCCTAGATCTCTCTCATTCCTCGTTCTCTCTCCCTGATCTCTCTCTTTCCTCTCTCCCTCCAATCTCTTCCATTCTCTCGCACCAACAACCTCATCTCACTAACACACGAGGCAGAATGACAGATAAACAGACAGACTTACACAAACAGAAACAGACAGACAGATGGACGGGCGGGCGGACAGGCAGCAGAGGTCGGGCTCAGAAGCGAGGAAGGTAAATATATCAAAAACATATATATGAAAAAAAGACCTGTTTGACGAGGCAGTAATGAGCTTTGCATAATTAATGTCTGAACAGCGAGAGAACTTAACCGGGCGAGCGTGATTATTACGATTATGTTTGAGTTATATACGTGAATTCGTTTAGTGTGTGTGTTGAGCCGTGTTGTTGTTGTGTGTGTGTGTGTGTGTGTGTGTGTGTGTGTGTGTGTGTGTGTGTGTGTGTGTATGTGTGTTAATATAAGTAGGAAGTGTTAGGATACAGTGGAAAGAGAAAATGTGAGATAGATAGATAGATAGACAGAGAGAGAAAATAATATCAGATAAGACGAAAAGGAGAGATAATGAAATGAAAAGGACAAGGGAAAAGGAGAAACGAAAGGGGGAGAGAGATAAAAAATGAGAATGAGAAGAGAAAGGGAGAAATGAGGGGAGAGAAGGAAATATAAAGAAATAGAGAAGGAGAATGGAAAAGGAGGAACGAAAGGGGGAGAGAGAAGGAGAGATAAGAAATGAGAAGGGAAAGGGAGACACGAACAGAGAGAGAGAGAGAGAGAGAGAGAGAGAGAGAGAGAGAGAGAGAGAGAGAGAGAAGCCTACACATCTTATTATGATAAAAGAACAAAGAAAAATCAGCATAATTATGTAGAGAGAAAGACTAAAAGCATTTCGCTCCATTCATTCGCCTTCCTAATTTCAAACCTCCTCCTCCTCCTCCTCCTCCTCCTCCTCCTCCTCCTCCTCCTTTTTCAGTAGGAGGAGAAAAAGGAGGAGACGGAGGAAATGGTTACGGCCTTTCTTCAACTATTCATCTCTCTCTCTCTCTCTCTCTCTCTCTCTCTCTCTCTCTCTCTCTCTCTCTCTCTCTCTCTCTCTCTCTCTCTCTCTCTCTCTCTCTCTCTCTCTCTCTCTCTCTCTCTCTCTCTCTCTCTCTCTCTCTCTCTCTCTCTCTCTCTCTCTCTCTCTCTCTCTCTCTCTCTCTCACACACACACACACACACACACACACAAACGCACATATATATGTTTTACAAGTTCTATTTTCTTTTGACATTCTTTCTTGGTAATATTTCTTCTATTTTTATTATAATTTATTTTCTATTTTGTTTTCTAAGTTATTTATTTTAACACTTATTTGTAACTTATTTTCTTACTTAACCGTTTCTCTTTTGAAGTTCATATTTTTTCACTTAATCAAATTTTACAGTTCTTTTAATACAAGTTTATATTTCGACTATTTTTTTATTTATACATTTTTATTTTTGGATCTGTCGTTTCATTCTTTCCCTTAACAAAAACTTTCCTCTATCCATTTTTTTTTTGTTTATTTTTATTTATTTCATGTCATTACTTTGTCACTGTCTTTTTGTGTTTTTTTACCTTTTTATCTTTCTTTGTTTATTCTATTTCTTCTTTTCTCTTTCTTTCATTTCTTTAATTCCTCTTTGTCTCATTACTAATTTGTTTGTTTGTTTGTATCTATTTCGTTTTCTCTTTCTTTTCATATCTTTTTCCATTTCTCTCTCCATTTAATTTACTTTTTACCCTGTTCTTAAATTATCTTTCTCTATTCTCCTACTCATTTGTTTATTTATGTTTC
This sequence comes from Eriocheir sinensis, assembly GCF_024679095.1. Lineage (NCBI taxonomy): Eukaryota > Metazoa > Arthropoda > Malacostraca > Decapoda > Varunidae > Eriocheir > Eriocheir sinensis. The sequence goes on along the minus strand of NC_066530.1, from coordinate 1,367,979 downwards.
ATCTTTCTCTGTAATTTCATATTCAACTTTTCTTCATTTCTTTCTACTTTTTCATATTTTCTTTCCCCTTTAAAATTTTTCATCTTTTTCCGTCATAAATGTTTACTTTTTAGACTCTCTCTTCAGTCAAAATTGGTCGGTCTGGGCAAGGCTGATAGCTACAACACTCTTTAACTCTTTTTCGTACATATATTTTTAGTTCTCACACATTTTATTTTTTATATATATTTCCTTCTTTCCATTTTTGTCCTTGTGAATATGCGTCTGTGTTTGCTTTTTCATCTATTTTTTTTATTTTTTTTATTTTGAGAGAAAGGCAGACAGATGCTTGAGACGGTAAAAGAAAATGTCTTGTAATCTTGCTATTTAGAAGTTTGTCTGAGTTTTGTTATGTAAACAATCAAATAAGTTGTGGTAGTAGGAACAGTTGTAGTAGTAGTAGTAGTAGTAGTAGTAGTAGTATCAGTAGTAGTAGCAATAGTAGTAGTAGTAGTAGTAGTAGTAGTAGTATCAGTAGTAGTAGCAATAGTAGTAGTAGTAGTAGTAGTAGTAGTAGTAGTAGTAGTAATATATGCCGTTCCACAAAAGTTCATGGCCATAACCACTTCCCTAGAGGCATATCACTCAACCTTCCTTCTCTCTCTCTCTCTCTCTCTCTCTCTCTCTCTCTCTCTCTCTCTCTCTCTCTCTCTCTCTCTCTCTCTCTCTCCCGCCCCCCCCCGCCCTCCGTCTGCTCATCCCCGAGTCAACATTTGCGCTGACCCGCGAAAGAATGAGCGAGAGAGAGAGAGAGAGATGATGATGATGATGATTAGAGGGAAGGCAGGTGAAAATGAAACCCTGGAAGAAGAGGAGGTAATGAGGAGGAGGAGGAGGAGGAGGTGGAGGGAAGGAGGAGGAGGAGAAGGAGGAGGTGGAGGGGAAGGAGGAGGAGGAGGATGAGCTGGGGGTGGAAGAACAAAACAGTCATCTTGTCCTTATTCTTCAGTGTTCTCTCTCCTCCTCCTCCTCCTCCTCCTCCTCCTCTTCTTCCCCCTCCATTACAACCTTGTCTTACCCTTAGGCATCGTGGTCAAGAAGAATAGTCTCCCTTCGCTTCCATCTTCTCCTCCTCTTCCTCCTCCTCCTCCTCCTCCTCCTCCTCCTCCTCCTCCTCCTCCTCCTCCTCTTCCGCCTCCTCCTCCTTTTTCCCTTTTCCCCTCGGGCTTATGGGTAGAGCAACACTGATAGCTTCCACTCCTACTGCCAGAAGGTGAGAGAAGAGGTGAAGAGAAGGAGGAGGAGGAGGAGAGATTAAAAAGTAGGGATGAAATAGGAACCGAGTTGAAGGAAAAATAGGTGTAAAGAAAGAGAAGAAGGAGGAGTAGGAGGAAAGAGACGGAAGAGGAAGAGGAAGAGGTGTAGTAGGAGGAGGAAGAGAACGAGGAGGAAGAAATGCAGAAAGCGAGAGAAAAGTTATAAAAATGCAAAAGAAAAGAATTGAGAGTCAGACAGAGAAGATGGATGGAAAGAAAAAGGAGGAGGAGGAGGAGGAGGAGGAAGAGGAGGAGGAACACAAAATAAGAACAAACAACAGCAGACCTGATGCTCCATACGAGGCTGTTTGTGACAAGCTACACTAACTATCTAATCAAAGGTGGAAGATGAAGGTCAGCAAACGCGAAAGCTCCCCCCATCCCTCCAGCCAAAGCTGGCCGGAAAGAAAAAAAGAACCATGCAGCATGGAAAAACTGAATGGAAATTATGTAGGAAAGAGGAAAGAACTACCATTACTGCTACCACTAACCGGGCGATAAAAAAGGACAAGGACACCAGTATTCGAAAGAACTTAACGTTATTACGACAATGAGTAATATCTTAGCTGCTGGTTGGATTCAAAATACTTGTCCAATCTATTCTTGAAGGCCGTAACTGTTGTACTATCAACGACATCACAGGGAAGAGAGTTCCAAACATTAACCGACTCGATTGAAGAAGTGTTTGGCTTCGTACGACGAGAATCTTTTACCACTTATCTTGAAATTGTTATTTCTTCTTGTTCTATTTGATCGATCAAGGAGGAGGAGGAGGAGGAGGAGGAGGAGGAAGTAAAGAAAGAAGAAATTGGAGTGTCATTGAATACATTTTTATAACCTGTTGATATTGATGCTTGTTCACGTGTGTGTGTGTGTGTGTGTGTGTGTGTGTGTGTGTGTGTGTGTGTGTGTGTGTGTGTGTGTGTGTGTGCTGCCGTAAATGAAGGTGTTGTTCTCGTTATTTTCCTTTCAATCCAAAATGTTGACTTTGGATGGAGGGAAAAATGGAGAGGGAGAAAAAACTGAGAGAGAGAGAGTGGAGATACTAATACGAGCCTTTGTGGAGGTAAACGAGGAGGAGGAGGAGGAGAGAGGAGGAGGAGGAGGAGGAGGAGGAAGGTAGGCAGGTGGAGATTAGAGAGAGAGAGAGGATGAGAGGAAGATATATTGTGGAAGGTAAACACGGAGAGAGAGAGAGAGAGAGAGTAATTGCTGGTTGGGTGCCGATGACCACACTTAATTGATGCCTACGTCAATCTCTCTCTCTCTCTCTCTCTCTCTCTCTCTCTCTCTCTCTCTCTCTCTCTCTCTCTCTCTCTCTCTCTCTCTCTCTCTCTCTCTCTCTCTCTCTCTCTCTCTCTCTCTCTCTCTCTCTCTCTCTCTCTCTCTCTCTCTCTCTAAGGTGAAACTGATATAAAAATGGATGACTTGAAGATGATGACAGGAACTGGGGGGGGGGGGGGGGGAGCAGGAAGAGGAGGAGCAGGAAGAGGAGGAGGAGGAGAGGAGGAGGAGGAGGGGGAGAGAGAGAGAGTGAGAGGGATGTTAGAAGGAGCAAATATTTGTTCAGGTGCCTCTCCCCCTCCCCCTCCTCCTCCTCCTCCTTCTCCTCATCATCATCATCATCATTCGTTCTCTTCAGCCTCCTCTTCTTTCTCCTGCTTTCCTCCTCTTTATTCGCTTTCTCTTCCTCCCTTCTCTTCAGTCATCTCCTCTTCCGATCCTTTCCTTCATCGTCCTCCTCCTCTTCTTCCTCTTCCTCTTCCTCTTTCTCTTTTTCACAAGCCTTATACCTCCCTAACGTTAATCTCCTCCCTCTTCCCCTCCTTCTCCTGCTCCTCCTCCTCCTCCCTACCCTTCCCTTTCCCCTCTTGTATCAGCAGAATCAGAGATAGATAGAGAGAGAGAGAGAGAGAGAGAGAGAGAGAGAGAGAGAGAGAGAGAGAATGATCAAGGAGAGCAAACACACCTAGAATAAGAACAGCAATAACAACAAGAACAACAACAGCAACAACAAGATACCTACCTGTTTTCCTCCTCCTTCGATTACCTGCCCATTGCTTGCAAGGCTTCGACTGTTAATGAACCACGAGAAGCAGGAGGAGGAGGAAAATGAGGAAGAGGAGAAGTAATAGGAGGACGAATAGGAGGAAGAGTAGATGGAACATTTTTTATTCTTTACCTCTTCGCGTTCTCTTCATTCTCTTTTTTTTTTTTTGTATGTATTGTCCTACAGCGCTGGTAGACTTTCTTGGTTGGGCCTGGTCGGCGGCCCAAGCCCGTCATGGCGCAGGGAAGAGTTTATTGTGGCGCTATCTATTCTTGGCTCATGCTGCCCCCCGGAGCTTATTCTTGATTTCCCTTGAACAGTTCCTCTAGAGTCCGGGTTGATAGGTGGTCTTCAGGACAGCATGTGGGAAGTCTTAGGCCACTCGGCGGAGACTGAAAACTCCCAGGTGGTAGCGGTGGAGTAGACCCCGCATTAACCATCGCGCGGCGAACGCGGGACTGGCACGCTAACCTCTCAGCCACCGCCTCTCCTCTCTGCTTTTCTTCTCCTTTCTTCCTTATTGGTAAAACTTCACCTGGAATATGCAGTGCAGTTCTGGTCTTTCATTACAGCTCATTAAGAGAGTGCAGCGACTCACTAATAAGATATATTTTCGTTAAGTTCACCGCTGTATGAAGAACGATTCAACCTGAGCAAGTTTAGTCGCGTTAATCCCTCCAAACAGTCTCGAAAAGAAGAAATAATTGTCCTCCGATTCCAGCGTGGCGATGCGGTGAAGACATTGGTAGGATTTTTTTCTCATATCGGGTCATCGGCCGAAGGAAGAATCTTTCTGCTGAAGCAGTTAGTGCGATAACGGTCAACTTCTTGAAGAGAACAGTGTTGACAGTTACTTTTTAGTGACAAAAATGAACTGAACTTTCCGTCCCGTAGTCAAGAAGTGCTTCAGTATGTTGCGAAAGTCAATGGCGTTCCTCACGAAATGATTAATCACTGAAGCAGCAGTTTCGGAGTAGTTAACGTTGCTTGCTTTATCACATTTAATGTTTCTCTTCCTCCTCTCCTTATTTCATTTGCATTTCCCTCCTCCTCCTCCTCCTCCTCCCTCCCTCTTTGTATACATTTCTTTCATCAAGGAACATAAAATATATTTGAGAGAATAATTTTGCTCTTTGTGGCAAGAAAAAAAACTTTCTTTAGTGTGTATTGTTCCTAAGCCGCGGAAATGAATGGACATGTTTAATGAGGAGGAGGAGGAGGAGGAAACTATATCCTTTTTACTCTCTCTCTCTCTCTCTCTCTCTCTCTCTCTCTCTCTCTCTCTCTCTCTCTCTCTCTCTCTCTCTCTCTCTCTCTCTCTCTCTCTCTCTCTCTCTCTCTCTCTCTCTCTCCTCCCTCCCTCCTTCCCTCCTGTGCTGGCTAAAGCGAATTGAGCGTCACGCCTCGACAGATGCTCATCCTAAACCACACGAATGATCCTCACTAGCCTTCCTTCCTTCCTTCCTTCCTTCTTCTTTCCTTCTTCCCTTTCTTTCCTTTCATATTCCTTCTTTCTTTTTCTTCCTCTCGTCATTTTCATTCTGGTCATCCTTCTTTTTCAGCCTCTCCTCCTTCCTTGTTCCCTTTCCATTTTCTACTGTTTTCCTCCTTTCATTTTTTTTTTCTTTTTTTCATCCTTCCTTCATTTCACTGTTCCTTTCTTTTCACTTTCATTTTCACTGCTTCCTTGCTTTTTCTTCTTTGTTATGTCCTTTTCTTCCTTTCTCTGTTTTTTCTTACTTTTTTCACCTTTTTCTACCTGCACTCTTCTCTCATTATCTTATTCCTCCTTTTCCTCCTTCGTTACTTTCTTTCTTCTTTGTTTTTGTTTTTCGTTCCCTTCCTCCTTTTCGTATTTCATTTCATTTTTTTCTTACTTTCTTTTCTTCCTTTTTTCCTTTTGCCTCTCTTCTTTCCTTTCTTCTTTCCTTTCCTCCATCTATTCTATTTTCAACACATTCTATCCTTTCAGTTCTTGGTTCTTCCTTCTTTCACTTCTTTCCGTTCCCTTTCCTTCCTTCTCTCATTCCTCCCTTCCTTCTTTCCTTTCTTCCATCTCTTTTATTTTCAACACATTATTGCCTTTCAGTTCTCCTTTCTTCTTGCATTTTAACCTTCCTTCTTTTCCTTCTTTCCGTTCCCTTTCCTTCCTTCTCTCATTCCTCCCTTCCTTTCCACTTTCTATTCTCCTTTCTCTGTCTCCTTTCCTTCTCCTCCCTTTCCTCAATCCGCCCCTCCTCCTCCCTCCACCTCTGTTCGCACAAGTTCCTCTTTACACGGTCTTCTTCTTCCTCCTCCTCCTCCTCCTCCTCCTCCTCCACCTCCTCCTCCTCCTCCTCCTCCTTCTCCTTTCATGTCCTTTCTGCGTTCCTTTTCGTGTGACTTTCCTCTACTTATCGAGAGAGAGAGAGAGAGAGAGAGAGAGAGAGAGAGAGAGAGATGCAAGCCCTGTCCCAAGAATTTTTCAAACGGCTTCGTGACGTGAATAAAACGTGTTGATGCGGCCAGAAATCTTGGCTCAGACGTGTATCAGACATGTTTTCACGGCGACTTGTTTGAGTGAATTAATTAAGGCGCTAGTGTGAGAGAGAGAGAGAGAGAGAGAGAGAGAGAGAGAGAGAGAGAGAGAGAGAGAGAGAGAGAGAGACTATTACAAATACTACTACTTCTACTACAACATATAATATTAATAATAATAATAATAATAATAATAATAATAATAATAATGACGATGATGATGATAATGACAGTAAATATAAGAGGAGGAAGCAACAGATGATTACACAAGTTATATATGCATTAACTTCATTGGGTTAAAGAAGGAGGAAGAGGAGGAGGAGGAGGAGGAGGAGGAGGAGGAGGAGGAGGAGGAGGAGGAAGAAAAAGTGTCAGGTTAATGGCTTTAGACAATATTGGTCGCATTGCATTAAGGAAGAGAGAGAGAAGAGACCACTTTAATTATTGTATATATAGATAGAAGCCAATTACCTTATATTCTCTCTCTCTCTCTCTCTCTCAAATGATATGATATTTCTTTATTTTTAAGGCAATTTTTCTGTTTATTCTTTCAATGAGACGAAGATTGCTTCATGATATCGCCTTGAGAGAGAGAGAGAGAGAGAGAGAGAGAGAGAGAGAGAGAGAGAGAGAGAGAGAGAGAGAGAGAGAGAGAGAGAGAGAGAGAGATCAAGTGTAAAAGGAAATGTGAGCTGTTTTTAATTTAGTCGATTCCGGGATATTTTTGTTCCTCCTCCTCCTCCTCCTCCTCCTCCTCCTCCTCCTTCTTCTGTTCTTTACCCTCTTCCTCCTCCTTCTCTTTCTTATCCCTTTCCTCCTCCTCCTCCTTCTTCTGTTCTTTCCCCTCTTCCTCCTCCTTCTCTTTCTTATGCCTTTCCTCCTCCTCCTTCTTCTGTTCTTTACCCTCTTCCCCCTCCTCTTTCTTATGCCTTTCCTCCTCCTCCTCCTCCTTCTTCTGTTTTTTTTCGTCTTTCTCCTCCTCCTCCTCCTCCTTCTCCTCCTCCTTCTCCTCCTTTTGCTTTATTCTTTATTTTCTTCCTGTTGTCTTAATTTTCCTATTCCTTTATGACTTCCTTAACCTCTAATATCTCCTCTTCCTCCTCCTCCTCCTCCTCCTCTTCCTTACCTTTTCCTTCTCTTCCTCCTCATCATCCTCACTTCCTCCTCCTTGTCACTTTTTTCTTAATCTCTTCCTCCTCCTTCCTCTTTCCTCTTGATTTTCTGCCTTTTATCTTCAATTTCCTATTCCTAAATCACTACCTTCTTAATCTCCTCCTCTTCCTCTTTCTTCTCCTTTTCCTCCTCCTCCTCCTCCTCCTCTTCCTTTTGGTTTCTACTTTATTCCTTAACCTCTCCTTTCCTCCCCCTCCTCTTCCTCATTTACCTTTTCCTTCTCTTCCTCATTCTCCTCCTCCTCCTCCGTCTCCTCGTCACTTTCTTCTCAATCGCTTCCGCCTCCTTCCTCTTTCCTCTTGATTTTCTACTTTTTTTGTTCAGTTTCCTATTCCTAAATCAATACCTTCTTAATCTCCTCCACCTCTTCCTCTTTCTCCTCTTCCTTCTCCTCCTCTCTTCCTTTTGCTTTCTTCTTTGTTATCTGCTTGTCTTCATTTTCCTATTTCTTCACTTCCTTAACCTCTCCCATCTCCTCCTCCTTTTCCTCGTTTACTTTTTCCTTCTCTTCCTCATTCCCCTCTTCCTCCTCCTCGTCACTTTCTTCTCAATCGCTTCCCCCTCCTTCCTCTTTCCTCTTGATTTTCTGCCTTTTATCTTCAGTTTCCTATTATTAAATCACTACCTTCTTAACCTCCTCCTCCTCTTCCTCCTTCTCTTCTCCTTCTCCTCCTCCTTTTGCTTTCTTTTCTTATTGTTTGCCTGTTGGCTTTATTTTCCTATCACATCCTTAACCTCTCTTTTCTCCTCCTCCTCCTCCTCCTCCTTCTCTTCCTTACCTTTTCCTTCTCCTCATTCTCCTCCTCCTCCGCCTTCTTTTCCTCATTTACCATTTCCTTCTCTTCCTCCTCCTCCTCCTCCTCCTCCTCCTTACAAACAGTTTTCCAATACCTTGCAGTCAGCGCGTATGGGAGACAATCTGCCGCGTGGATAAGAGATTGGCTTACGGGACAAAACAAGGGGAGTGCTCGGCGGACAATAATCTGAGCGGCGCCTCGTCACTGTATTGCTGAGTACCGGAGGGATCAATCAGTGCTGGGTCCCATTCACTTTATCATACGTTTATATTTTTCTTTATCGTACCTTTGTCTCTTGGTTGGTGTTTGTTGTCCTTTATCGACTTCAGAATCCGGACAAAATTATGCGGAAAGGTTGTCATTAGTTGAATACCAGAAGGGTCGGTGCCGGGCCCCATTCACTTTATCACACGTTTATGTTTTCCTTATCATGCCTTTGTCTCTTGGTTGGTGTTTGTTGTCCTTCATCGACTTCAGAATCCGGACAAAATTATGTGGAAAGGTTGTCATGAGTTGAATACCAGAAGGGTCGGTGCTGGGTTCCATTCACTCTATTATATCTTTTATCTTTATCTTTATTTTTATCTGCATCACACCTTTATTATAACTTTATCTTTATTTTACCTTTATTTTTATCTTCACACCTTTATCTCATTATCGTTTATTATACCGCCATGAATTAACGATCAGACTAAGTTCCTGGATATTGAAATTTACCGTTATCATAAAATTACGTGGAAAGGCTCTCAGGTTTCCCACTTGAGAGATCAGCCCAAAAGACCTTGACCGGAATATTACCTTCATCGTTTTCTTTATTATTCCTTCATCCCTTTAGTATTGTTTGTTATACCTTATTGACTTCAGAATATAACTAAAGTCATGTATATCGAAGACTTCTGATGAGACAAAGTAAAGTGGAAAGGCTCTCATGACTTCCAACTGTGAGATTACCCCAAAGGACCCTCACCAGCTTATCCATTGGTCTGATAAATGGTACTGGCTTTCTCACCTTGACAAGTGTAATAGCGCGCACGTCGGGTCCAGAAACAGTAACCATAAATGCAACATGCGTGGTAAGCCTCTGCAGGTCGTAAAAAATAAATCAGATCTTTGTTTTTTATTGCTAGCGGCATTCTTTGTTTCCATATACTTTTGCCCTTGAGCTCCTTCCTTCAGTGTAAAAAAAAAAAAAAACGAAGCACCTTACGTTTGTTTGTAAAAGGAATATATAAAATGGTTCATCACGTGGAATTTTAAACGTGAGACCCTAACTAAATACACAACTAACTAAGATTAATATTAGTGTCCGTGTGTTGGACCTCGCCTGGAATACGTAGTGCAGTTCCGGTTCTCTAATACAAAAAAAGAATTATCGGAGAGAGAATACAGCGATGTGCTACAAATATGATACCACCCTTAAGGACTCCGCCGTATAGAGAACGATTCCAACGACTCGAGCTCTTGACTCTGGAGAAGACAAGACTAAGAGGAGATTGGATACAAGTCTTCAAGTACCTCAGCAAGCTCAACAACGTCGTATATGAAATCCAAAGTGATCCGAGAACAAGAAATAATGATCTCTCTCTCTCTCTCTCTCTCTCTCTCTCGTAACTTTTTTCCTACATTTAAGCATTTCCCCGTCCACATGTTCGCGTTTCGGGAGTAGTTTATTTTTAATAATTATTTTTACCGCCGTTTGTGTCTCTTCTAATTATATCTCGCTGCCCGGCCTTTTGTTTTTTCTCTCTTACATTCTCTCGCGTCACTCTAGTTTATATGTCTCGAGAGGGAAAGTTGTGGACGTGTGTGTGGGGTGGGGTGGGGGGTGGGAGCTGTGTGTGTGTGTGTGTGTGTGTGTGTGTGTGTTGATATTAGTAGTTGTAGTAGTAGTTGTTGTAGTAATGGTAGTAAATTGACGAGAGAAAGAGAGACAGACAAACCAGACAGAAATACGTACAGAGATATAGACAAACAGATAGACAGCCAAACAGATAGACAGCCAAACAGATAGACAGACAAACAGATAGACAGACAAACAGATAGACAGCCAAACAGATAGACAGACAAACAGATAAACAGACAAACAGATAGACAGACAAACAGATAGACAGCCAAACAGATAGACAGACAAACAGATAGACAGACAAACAGATAGACAGCCAAACAGATACAGACAAACAGATAGACAGCCAAACAGATAGACAGACAAACAGATAGACAGACAAACAGATATTCAGACAAACAGATAGACAGACAAGCAGATAAACAGACAAACAGATAGACAGCCAAACAGATAGACAGCCAAACAGATAGACAGCCGAACAGATAGACAGCCAAACAGATAGACAGCCAAACAGATAGACAGTCAAACAGATAGACAGTCAAACAGATAGACAGCCAAAGAGATAGACAGACAAACAGATACAGCCAAACAGATAGATAGACAAATAGATAGACAGACAAACATAGACATAGACAAACAGATAGACAGACAAACAGATAGACAGACAAACAGATAGACAGACAAACAGATAGACAGACAAACAGATAGACAGCCAACTAGTTGACATTCAAACAGATAGACAGACAAACAGATAGACAGCCAACCAGTAGACATCCAAACAGATAGACAGACAAACAGATAGACGGCCAAACAGATAGACAGCCAAACAGATAGACAGTCAAACAGATAGACAGCCAAAGAGATAGACAGACAAACAGATACAGCCAAACAGATAGATAGACAAACAGATAGACAGACAAGCAGATAGACAGCCTAACAGATAGACAGCCAAACAGATAGACAGACAAACAGACAGACAGCCAAACAGATAGACAGACAAACAGATAGACAGCCAAACAGATAGACAGCCAAACAGATAGACAGCCAAACAGATAGACAGCCAAACAGATAGACAGCCAAACAGATAGACAGACAAACAGACAGACAGCCAAACAGATAGACAGACAAACAGATAGACAGCCAAACAGATAGACAGACAAACAGATAGACAGACAAACAGATAGACAGACAAACAGATAGACAGACAAACAGATAAACAGACAAACAGATAGACAGCCAAACAGATAGACAGACAAACAGATAGACAGACAAACAGATAGACAGACAAACAGATAGACAGACAAACAGATAGACAGCCAAACAGATAGACAGCCAAACAGATAGACAGCCAAACAGATAGACAGACAAACAGATAGACAGACAAACAGATAGACAGCCAAACAGATAGACAGACAAACAGATAGACAGACAAACAGACAGACAGACAAACAGACAGACAGCCGAACAGATAGACAGCCAAACAGATAGACAGACAAACAGATAGACAGCCAGACAGAGAAACAAGGACATGGTGGAAATTAGTGTTGGTTTAAAAAGGAGGGGAATGAGATGAATCCAGAAAGAAGCTTGTAATGGATGCTTTGGGGGAGAGAAAACTGGAGGAAGGAATAAAGAATGAGCAGATAAGAAAATTTAATAGTGTTGGGGGAAAACAGAGTGAAGGAGTGAAGGTTAAGGAACGGTTTGGGGAGGGGAAGGAACGGTTTGGGGAGGGAAATGAACGGTTTGGGGAGGGAAAGGAACGGTTTGGGGAGGGGAAGGAACGGTTTGGGGAGGGGAAGGAACGGTTTGGGAGGAAATGAACGGTTTGGGGAGGAAAGAACAGTTGTTTGGGAGGGAAGGAACAGTTTGGGGAGGGAAGGAACAGTTTGGGGAGGGAAATGAACGGTTTGGGGAGGGGAAGGAACGGTTTGGGGAGGGAAATGAACGGTTTGGGGAGGGGAAGGAACGGTTTGGGAGGGAAGGAACGGTTTGGGAGGAAATGAACGGTTTGGGGAGGGAAGGAACGGTTTGGGGAGGGGAAGGAACGGTTTGGGGAGGAAGGAACGGTTTGGGGAGGAAGGAACGGTTTGGGAGGAAGGAACGGTTTGGGGAGGGGAAGGAACGGTTTGGGGAGGGGAAGGAACGGTTTGGGGAGGGAAAGGAACGGTTTGGGGAGGGAAAGGAACGGTTTGGGGAGGGAAATGAACGGTTTGGGGAGGGAAAGGAACGGTTTGGGGAGGGGAAGGAACGGTTTGGGGAGGGAAAGGAACGGTTTGGGGAGGGAAAGGAACGGTTTGGGGAGGGAAAGGAACGGTTTGGGGAGGGAAAGGAACGGTTTGGGGAGGGAAAGGAACGGTTTGGGGAGGGAAAGGAACGGTTTGGGGAGGGGAAGGAACGGTTTGGGGAGGGAAAGGAACGGTTTGGGGAGGGGAAGGAACGGTTTGGGGAGGGGAAGGAACGGTTTGGGGAGGGGAAGGAATGGTTTTTGGAGAGAAAGGATCGGTTTTTGGAGAGAAAGGAATGGCGTTTGGAAGGAAAGGAACGGCATGGGGGATAAAGGGAATGGTGTGTGGAGGAAAACAAATAAATAAATAAATGAAGATAAAGAACGGAGGAGAGATAATGATGTGTAAGTGTAAGCAAAGAAGAAAATCAGAATGAAAGGAACGTATTTGGGAAGAAGAGAACGTAAAGAAGGGAGAGAGAAACGAATTAGATAGAAAGAAAGGGAAACGAGAGGAAGGAGGGGAAAAAGAAAAATGAAATGAGAGGAAAGAAAGGAAGGGAGAAGAATGGAAAGAAGAAACAGAAGGAAAAAAATAGATTCATATTCCTTTTTTTGTTTTTGTTTTTTGTTTTGTTAGTTTGTGAGTGAAGATAAGGAGGGAGGAAGGAAGGAATTAGGAGGATAACGTAAAGAAGAAGAAGAAAGGAAAATAGAAACTAAGTAACGGAGACAGGAAGAAAGACGTGAAGAGAAACGAAAGAAAGAAAGGAAGGAAGAAATCAATATATGAGAAGAAACAGAGGAAGAAATAAATAAAAGGCGGACATAGAAAAAGACGAAATTCAGGTTCATTTATGTTTGTGTGTGTGTGTGTGTGTGTGTGTGTGTGTGTGTGTGTGTGTGTGTGTGTGTGTGTGTGTGTGTGAAAAGTAGTAGCACAAAAAATAAAAGTAGGAATTCAGAGAGAAAACATTTCGCAAAAGATGGATAGTAAGATGATTGCAAATATAGATAGTAAGAATTAGGAGATAAATGAAAGAAAGCACTGACACATAAACACCCTTGGAAATATCAGAGAAAGAAATGGAAATAGGAAATAATGATCAAAAATGGAAATCTGAAAATCTGATAAAGAACGGTAGATAATAAAAATGGGAATTAGTGTAAAAATAGTGAAAACATAATCGGAAATAGTGAGAAATAGTAAATAATAGTGAAGACCATAATAGGAAATAGTGAGAAATAGTAGGAAATAGTGAGAAATAGTGAAAAAATAGTAAGGAATAGTGAAAAAAATAGTTAGAAAGAGTGATAGAATAGTGGGAAATAGTGAAAGAAATAGTAAGAAATAGTGAAAAATAGTGAAAAAATTGAAAGAAATAGTAAAAAATAGTAAGAAATAGTAAGACGTAGTGAAAAAATAGTAAGAAATAGTGAAAAATAGTAAGAAATAGTAAAAATTAATAGGAAATAGTAAGAAATAGTGAAAAAATAGTAAGAAATAGTGAAAAATAGTAAGAAATAGTAAAAATTAATAGGAAATAGTAAGAAATAGTGAAAAAATAGTAAGAAATAGTAAGAAATAGTGAAAAAATAGTAAGAAATAGTGAAAAAATAGTAAGAAATAGTAAGAAATAGTAAGAAATAGTAAAAAATAGTAAGAAATAGTGAAAAAATATTAAGAAATAGTAAGAAATAGTGAAAAAATAGTAAGAAATAGTGAAAAAATAGTAAGAAATAGTGAAGAAATAGTAAGAAATAGTAAAAAATAGTAAGAAATAGTGAAAAATAGTAAGAAATAGTAAAAAAATAGTAAGATATAGTAAGAAATAGTGAAAAATTAGTAAGAAATAGTAAGAAATAGTGAAAAATAGTAAGAAATAGTAAAAATTAGTTAGAAATAGTAAGAAATAGTGAAAAAATAGTAAGAAATAGTGAAAAAATAGTAAGAAATAGTAAAAAATAGTAAGAAATAGTGAAAAAATAGTAAGAAATAGTAAAAAATAGTAAGAAATAGTGAAAAAATAGTAAGAAATAGTAAGAAATAGTGAAAAAATAGTAAGAAATAGTGAGAAATAGTATAAAAATAGTAAGAAATAGTGAGAAATAGTGAAAAAATAGTAAGAAATAGTAAAAAATAGTAAGAAATAGTAAGAAATACTGAAAAAATAGTAAGAAATAGTGAAAAAATAGTAAGAAATAGTGAGAAATAGTTAAAAAATAGTAAGAAATGGTGAGAAATAGTGAAAAAAATAGTAAGAAATAGTGAGAAATAGTGAAAAAATTGTATGAAGTAGTGAAAAAATAGTAAGAAATAGTGAGAAATAGTGAAAAAATTGCATGAAGTAGTGAAAAAATAGTAAGAAATAGTGATAAAATAGTAAGAAATAGTGAAAAATAGTAAAAAATAATGATGAATAGTAGGAAATAGTAAGTAATAATGAAAAATAATAGGAAATAGCGCGAAGCAAAGTGAGAAATTGTGGGAAAATAATAGTAGGAAATAGTGAGAGAAATTATCCTCCCTGATGCTGCAAGAGAGGAAAAAAATGGGAGAGGGAAAAATGAGGTGGAGAAAAATGGAGCTGGTTTTTAAAATGGTATATTGGCATTGATGGTGGCGATAGAGGAGGAGGAGGAGGAGGAGGAGGAGGAAGAGGAGGAGGAGGAATGAGACGGGGAGAATGAAGAGGAAAACTGAAGATAATTGAAATGAAGTGTGTGTATCAGAATGAAGGAGGAGGAGGAGGAGGAGGAGGAGGAATGAGAGGGGGAGAATGAAGAGGAAAACTGAAGATAATTGAAATGATGTGTGTGTATCATAATGAAGGAGGAGGAGGAGGAATGAGAGGGGGAGAATGAAGAGGAAAACTGGAGATAATTGAAATGAAGTGTGTGTATCAGAATGAAGGAGGAGGAGGAGGAATGAGTGGGGGAGAATGAAGAGGAAGAAATGAAGTGTGTGTATCAGAATGAAGGAGGAGGAGGAGGAGGAGGAGGAGGAGGAGGAATGAGAGGGGGAGAATGAAGAGGAAAACTGAAGATAATTGAAATGATGTGTGTGTATCAGAATGAAGGAGGAGGAGGAGTGGGGAGAATGAAGAGGAAAGAGTCTGATGAAGAACGCAAACGATAAAAGAAAATAGAAAATGATAAAGAAAAGAAATGACAGAAGAAAATGTAGCTAAATAGTTATAAGAATAAGTAAATCATGAAAAGGAAGGAAATAAAATGGGAAAAAGGAAAAAGAAACTCGGATAATTAACAGGAAAAGGGAAAGAAGAAAGGAATAGAGAAAGCAAGAAAATGAAGAATGGAAGAAAATAGAAAAAGAAAAAAAAGAAGGAAAATGAAAGGAAGTTTAGAAGATTAGAACGTAAAAAAAGAAAGAGGAAAGGAAATAAAGAAAAGAAATAACGGAGATAGGAAAAAGAAATGAAGTTAAGAAGATTAGAACGTAAAAAAAGAAAAAGGGAAGGAAATAAAGAAACCAAATAACGGAGATAGGAAAAAGAAAGGAAGTTAAGAAGATTAGAACGTAAAAAAAGAAAAAGGGAAGGAAATAAAGAAACTAAATAACGGAGATAGGAAAAAGAAAGGAAGTTAAGAAGATTAGAACGAAAAAAAAGAAAAAGGGAAGGAAATAAAGAAACTCAATAACGGAGATAGGAAAAAGAAAGGAAGTTAAGAAGATTAGAACGAAAAAAAAGAAAAAGGGAAGGAAATAAAGAAACCAAATAACGGAGATAGGAAAAAGAAAGAAAGTTAAGAAGATTAGAACGAAAAAAGAAAAGGGAAATAAATAAAGAAAAGAAATAACGGAGATAGGAAAAAGAAAGGAAGTTAGAAAGATTAGAACGAAAAAAGAAAAGGGAAATAAATAAAGAAAAGAAATAACGGAGATAGGAAAAAGAAAGGAAGTTAGAAAGATTAGAACGTAAAAAGAAAGAGGGAAGGAAAAATAAAAGAAATAACGGAGGTAGGAAAAAGAAAGGAAGGAGAAAAGAAAAAGGAAAGGACAAGAAGAAATTCAGGATTATCTGTAAGAGATATTGGTTATTCCTTTCATCCTTCCTCCTCCTCCTCCTCCTCCTCCTCCTCCTCCTCCTCCTCCTCCTCTTCCCCAAAAAGAGTAACGCCAAAACTTTTCCTTATTTGGTATCAATTTCGTATCATTTCTACGCAATAGTTTAATGCTTCATATATTTCTCTCTCTCTCTCTCTCTCTCACACACACACACACACACACACACACACACACACACACACACAAAGGAGGTTGATACACAGACAAGCTAATTCATTGACAGACAGACAGACAGACAGACAGATCGACAGCAGGCATAATGACACACACACACACACACACACACACACACACACACACACACACACACACACACACACACACACACACACAAAGGAGGTTGATAGACGGACAAGCTAATTCATTGACAGACAGACAGACAGACATATAGACAGACAGATCGACAGCAGGCATAATGGGACACACACACACACACACACACACACACACACACACACACACACACACACACACACACAAACACACACACACACACACACACACACACACACACACACACACACACACACACACACACACACACACACACACACACACACACACGAAACGAAGTCAAATCAACTCACTTCCTATCAATCATGTTTTTGTTCCTTTATTGCTCTCAAAGGTTTTATGCAATACAATTTGTCGAGAGAGAGAGAGAGAGAGAGAGAGAGAGAGAGAGAGAGAGAGAGAGAGAGAGAGAGAGAGAGAGAGAGAGAGAGAGAGAGAGAGAGAGAGAGAGAGAGATTTTACCTGTTTTCAATCTGTTCTGCTACCTTCGTTCCTACTACTACTACTACTACTACTACTACTACTACTACTACTACTACTACTACTACTACTACTACTACTACTACTACTACTACTACTACTACTACTACTTAAATTTAGTTGCCAGTTGAGACAAGAGACAAGAGATACTTTTTTTTCTCTTTTCTCATCTACCTCTTCCTCTTCCTGTCTTTGTTTTCTTTACGCTTCTCTTCTTTCTCTCTCATCTCTTTCTTTTTTGTGTTTTTTGTCATAGTTTTGTTATTGTAATTTTTGTTTTGCATCTCCTCCTTCACCTCCTCCTCCTTCTCCTCCTCCTCCTCCACCTCTTCCTCCATACAGCCTCTTCTTCTTCCTTTCTGCATCCTTATTTTTCTATTATTTTCAACAGCATCACATTCATTAACTTCTCTTCCTCCTCTTCCTCTCGTTTCCTCCTCCTCCTCCTCCTCCTCCTCCTCTTCCTCCTCCTCCTCCTCCTCGTCCTGCTCCTCTTCCTCCTCATTAAACGCAAGAGATGAACCCTTTGT
The DNA here is from genome assembly GCF_024679095.1 of Eriocheir sinensis. Classification (NCBI taxonomy): domain Eukaryota; kingdom Metazoa; phylum Arthropoda; class Malacostraca; order Decapoda; family Varunidae; genus Eriocheir; species Eriocheir sinensis. The sequence goes on along the minus strand of NC_066530.1, from coordinate 1,350,683 downwards.
GGCAGCCTCTTCCTTGTTTTGAAGTAATCAAGCACTTGTTTTTGTTTTCGTTTTATATCGCTACGCTGGTGATGGAGGAGAAAGAGGAGGAGGTTGAGGAGGAGGAGGAGGAGGAGGAGAAGGAGGAGGAGAGGAGACAGGCGTCAGGGTAGGTTTTTTCCCCTGCTTTTCTTTCCTTTTATCTTTTCTTTCAATCTTTTCAGTCTTTTTTTTCTTCAATCTTTGGTCATGTTTTCATCCTCTTTTAATCTGCGCCATTTTTCTTACTTTCTTTTTCAAATTTTTTTTCTATTTTCTCTCTTCCCCTTTCCTCCTTTCCCTTTTTTTCCCTTTTTCTTTTATCCCAATTACATCTTTCACATATATTCATTCTGTTTCTCCTCCTTTTCTCTTTATCTCCTTTCCATTCTTTCTTTCCTTTGATTATAATTTCCTCATTTCTTTCTTCTTTTGATTATCCGTAACCTCTAATACTTTTTTTTACCTAATTTCCTCTGTACCACATTTTCCATTTTTTCCTATTTCATTTTATTCTTTTTCTTTTCTCTAACTCTCTATATTCTTTTTCATCGCCTTTCCCTCGCTTTTCATCCCTTCCCCTCATTCTGTGCCTTCCTCTTTCCCCTCTTTTCAAACTGACAGCGTGATAGGCCGTCACTGAGCAGGCCTACAGGAAAGAAATTGGCAGGGAAGTGAAAAAAATATCACTGTCTCCCTTCCTTATCTTTCATTTCTATCCCTTCCTTTTTTTCATTTTCTATCTTTATTTTCAACTTTTCCATTCTTACCTTTCTTTCCATCTCTTTCGCAATTCTTTCTCTTACATTTCTTTTCTCCACATTTTCTTTTCAACTTTTTCCATCAGTTTTCTTTCCACATCTTTTATTTTAACTTTTCTCTATTCTCTTTTTCCTTCCACACATTTTCAACACCTTTCCTCCATTCTTTTCTTCCTCTTCACTCCCTCTTCAACTTTTCCCCATCTTCTTAAACCTCTTTTTTTTCAACTTTTTTTTCCTTTTTTTTTCTCTACACTCCTATTCAAGCTTTCCATCTTCCTCTTTCCTTCCAGTCCTTTTTCATTTTCCTCCCCATTCCTTTTTCAATTCCTTCCTCCACTATTTCCTTCGCTCCCTTTGTCCACTCCTCATTTTTCTTTTTCTTCATTTCCACTTTTCAATCTTTTCTCCATCGTTTTCTTTTTTCCTCCCAGCTCCCCTGTCTCATATATTCCTATTTACTTCTATTCTTTTCTTTCCATCATTTTCTCTTATTCTCCCCTTCCCTATTCCAGTACATTATCTTCCCTTTCTATCCCTATTCTCCTCTTTACATCTTGCTCCTGTTTTCTATTTTTCTTGTTCTTTTTCTTCCCTTTTACTCCTGTTCTCTCTCATCTTTACCCCCTTTTTCCTGTTCTCTTTCTCTTATCCTCCTGTTCCTGTTCTCTTTCTCTCTTCTGTTCTCTTTCTTTCTCTCGTTTTCCTCTTATCTTTCTCTCCCTCTCGTTCTCTTTCTCTCCCTCCTTTTCTGTTCTCCTTTTCCATATTTATTCATGTTATCTTTCTCTCCCTTCTATTCATGCTCTCTTTCTCTTCCTCCTGTTCTTGTTCTCATTCTCTCTCTTTTTCTCTTTTATCTCACTTGTTCTTTCCCACCTGTTTTCGTTCTCTTTCTCCTTTTCTATGTTTTTCCCGTCTGTTCTCGTTCTGTTTCTTCTCCTATTCTTGTTATCTTTCTTTCCCTTCTATTTCTCTTCTAATTCAATCCCGCCTGTTCGTATGTTCTTCCTCTCACGCCTAATCTCGTTCTTTCATATCTTCCTGTTCTCCTTTTCTTCATTATTTTCCTCCTGTTCGCTTTATCTTGTCCCCTTGTTCTCCTCCTTCCATTGTGTTCTCTCTCTTTTCCTCTCGTTCCTGTACTTCCTTCCCTTCTGTTCTCTTCATTTCTCTCTTGTTCTCCTTCCATCGTGTTCTCTCTTTTTTCCTCTTGTCCCTGCACTTCCTTCCCTCCTGTTCTCCTCATTTCTCTCTTGTTCTCCTCCTTCCATCGTGTTCTCTCTCTTTTCCTCTCGTCCCTGTACTTCCGTCCCTCCTGTTCTCTTCATTTCTCTCTTGTTCTCCTTCCATCGTGTTCTCTCTCTTTTCCTCTTGTCCCTGCACTTCCTTCCCTCCTGTTCTCATTTCTCTCTTGTTCTCCTCCTGCCATCGTGTTCTCTCTCTTTTCCTCTCATCACTGTTCTTCCTTCCCTACCGGCCTCTTGCAGACTCCTACGTTCTTGTGTACTTATGTTCTTATGTTCTCTTCTCTCCTCCCTTCGTGCTTTCATTTCCGAGGCCTTCAGGAGGGAAAATATATCCGGGAAGGTGGAATAAGAACACGGCTTCCCCTTCCACCAATCAGCTTTAACCTCTTTATGCCGTTCAGCCAATCATCGAAGCCCTCGGGGGAGAGTCCGTTTACTGGCTCGGACTTCGGCGACGTGTTATGTTAGATAAAGAAGCAGGAGGAGGAGGTAGAGAAGAGGAGGAAGAGGAGGAGGAGGAGGAGGAGGAGGTAAAGATGACGGAGGAAGGATAAGAGTAGGAGCTGGAAGTGGAAGAGAAGGAGGAGGAGGAGGAGGAGAGTTGGAAATGGAGGTGGAGGATTAGGATTGGAGGAGGAGGAGGTGGAAGCGGAGGAGGATTTTCAGGAGGAGGAAAAAAGAAAGAAAAGATAAGGAAGAAGAAAAGAAGAGAAAGAAAAGAGATAAGAGGATTAGAAATGTGAAGAATTGAATCCATTTAATTATAACAAAATAGTAATAATAATAATAATAATAATAATAATAATAATAATAATAATAATAATAATAATAATAATAATAATAATAATAATAATAATAATAATAATAAAAAGAAGAAGAAGAAAATGATGAAGTAGAAGAAAAAGAAAGCAATGAAGGAATAAGCAGAGAATCTTTTGGTGGAGGAGAAAGAGGAAGAAGAAGAAGAGGAGGAGGAGGAGGAGGAGGAGGAGGAGGAGGAAGAAGAAGACATGAAGGACCCTCTATTTATTTACACATGTCAAGATATCTAACACACACACACACACACACACACACACAATCTTCCAATCAAGGTAAGAAAAATATACACACGAAAAAACAGATAGATAAAGAAACACATGAATCTTTTTTTTTTTTTTTTGGTTAAGTTTCCCCGAAGAATCAACCGGTTTTTCTTTTCTTTTCGTTCTGATTCGCGTAAAAAACAAGTCGCGGGAAAAAAGTCGCTTCAATCATCACTGTTTTGTTCGCCTTCCCAATCAACCACGAGAGAGAGAGAGAGAGAGAGAGAGAGAGGGAGAGGGAGAGGGAGAGAGGTGATTATGAATGAAACCCTAAAGAACAGGAGAAAGAAAACGAGAGAAGGGAATCAAGGGAGAAAACTGGAAGAATATGAGAAAGAAGAAAATAATGATAATAATGAGAAAAATACCAAGAAAAACAAGATAAAGAAAGGAAAAGAAAGAAGGAAAAGAAGTAGGGACGAGTACGAGAAAGGGGAAACGAAAGAAGAGAAGGAAAAGAAGGAATTAAGGGAATGGAAAAGACAAGATAAAGAGAACAGGAGGAAAAAAATGAAGAACAGGAGAACAGGAAGGATGAAAGAACGGGATTAGGCGTGAGAGGAAGAAAATACGAACAGGTGAGAAGAGAAATAGAAGGGAAAGGAAGAGAACAAGGACAGGAGAAGAAAGAGAACGAGAACAGACGGAAAAAAACAG
>NC_066530.1:1334412-1341912 GCF_024679095.1 Eriocheir sinensis | reverse complement strand
AAAAGAGAAGGAAGAATAAGTAAAAAGATGAAGAGAACAACAAGATGAGTAGGAAAGAAGATGAAGAACAGGAATGAATCAAGGAGGAGGAAGTGGATGAGGAGTAATAGGAAGTGGAGGAGGAGTAGGAAACAGCGCATCATGTATCATAACACACACACACACACACACACACACACACACACACACACACACACACACACACACACACACACACACACACACACACACACACACACACACACAGGAAGGGTATACATTTATATCTGCATAGAAATAGAAAAAAAATAATTAGACGAAGATGATAATTTGAACCCAGAAATTGACGCAGCAGAAGAGGGTGAAATCTATGTCATTCTCTCTCTCTCTCTCTCTCTCTCTCTCTCTCTCTCTCTCTCTCTCTCTCTCTCTCTCTCTCTCTCTCTCTCTCTCTCTCTCTCTCTCTCTCTCTCTCTCTCTCTCTCTCTCTCTCTCTCTCTCTCTCTCTCTCTCTCTCTCTCTCATCCCTCTTCCTAATCTTCGTTTCGCCACCTTTTTAAATTCCTTTCTCAGCAAATGTCATCTCGTATCTTCTTTTCTCACTTTTCATCTTTTTCTCTTCTTTTCTCCTTATTTTTCCTCTTCTCCTGTAACCCTCTTTTCTCGTGTTCTCCCTTTCCGTTTTCTTTGTCCTCTTTCTCTCTGCATGATTCATCTCCTCACTCTTTTTTTCACTTCTTTATTCTTTCTTTTTTTCCTCTTTCTTCTTCCTATTCTTTCTCATTTTCCTCATTTTCCCATGTCTTCTAATTTACTCAGCCATTTACTTCATCCTCCCTTTCTTCCCTTCCTCCTCTTCTTCCTTTTATTCACTCTTTGTTCTCTTCTCTTTCCCTTCCCCTCTTTCTCTTCTTTCTTCTATTCATTGTTAACTAGTTATTTTATCCTTCATTTCTCAGCAAATTTCACCTTTATTTTCTTAATTTATATTTTTCTCCTGTTCTTTCTTCTCCTCCCCTTCCTCCTACTTCCCGTTTCCTAAGCCTTTCTACTTATTCCCTGCGTCATTTATATCTCTTTTCCTCTTTCGCTTTTTATCTTCTTAATCCTCCTGCTCCTCCTCCTCCTCCTCCTCCTCTTCCTCTCTTCGTTCTCTCCCCCTCCTCGTCTCCCTCTCTTCGCTCCCTCCACCTCTCCGCCACAGCCTCCACATTCCTCTCTCTCTCTCTCTCTCTCTCTCTCTCTCTCTCTCTCTCTCTCTCTCTCTCTCTCTCTCTCTCTCTCTCTCTCTCTCTCTCTCTCTCTCTCTCTCTCTCTCTCTCTCTCTCTCTCTCTCTCTCTCTTCCCATTTCTTCCCGTCTTTGTATTCAACTAATGGATGTCTGGGTGTGAAGCGAAGTGGAGGAGGAGGAGGAGGAGGAGGAGGTGGAAGAGGAGAGTTTGAGGGAAAAAAGTTAAAAGGAAGTAAGAAGGAAGGAAAAATTAAAGGAAGGATTAGAGAAAGAGATGAGAAAAAATGTAAAAAGGAAGGAACGAAGAAAATACTGAAAAAAGAAAAGGAAGGAAAAAAATGAATTAGGGAAGATATGAAAGTGGAAGAAAAAAAAAAGGGACGAAAGTGGATGCTAAAAAGGGAGGAGGAAACATGGAAACACAAAACCATGGAAAACCTATCCCAGTATTTCAATGAGTTCGTTAGGCCGGTAATTGACTTGCAGAACAGATTAGAGGAGCGCTTATCCTCGCACGTTCAGTTCACACTCGACGTAGAAAACACTCAATGCGATTTTTAAAGGACCTGATCGTTTCTGCATTAACTACATTTGCAGGAAGGTTGTTGCAGTGATGGATGATTCGGTTTAAGAAAAAGAAAATCCTGTCTATATCTGTACTACATCGACTCGCTTGAATTGGTAGACCGTTGTCTCTAGTTCTTGTTTAGTTAAGACTGTTGTTTCAAGGAGGAAGAAGAGGAAAGTGAATTGGTAGAAGGAGATGAAGGAAATAAATAAAAAAGATAGAAAGGAGGTTATACAGGATGGTTGGGAAATAAGGGAAGGGAAGGGAATGATAAGGAGTTGATGAGAAGGGAAGATAAAAGAGGAGAAGGGAAGAGAAGGAAAAGGAAGGAAAGGGAAGAGCAGGAGAGGACAGGCAAATGAAGTCGTGAAGTTTGAGGAAGTGGAGACGAAATTTGGCAGTAAAGTAAAAATTGAAGTTCAGATGGTGAATGAGGAGAGGAGGAGGAGGAGGAGGAGGAGGAAACGACGGCTGTGGAAGAAGGCGAAAGAGATGAATGAATGAAGAAGAGGGAAAGAATAAGAAGTAAAAGAAGGGTGAAACAAGGAGAGTGTGAAAAGGAGGAAAAAACAAAAGAAACTAGAAATGCGAAGGAAACAAAAACGATAGTGATAATAATGATAATGAAAATAATAACGTCAGGCTAGTGTTTTGGTCCACTACAACTCGTACCATGTAATCCAGAACCGGCTCACCCAGCAGGACGTAATACAAGACCTATCAAAGGGCGGATGAGCTTGCCACCCAACGGCCATGTAGTCCCAGTCTGGCTTCGGACTCCGCCGCATGTACCCGGTCTCCCTGTGCGTCCTCACTCTCCCCTCCCTGCTGGGCGACAAAACAGGTCCTTTGCTCTGTATCTTCATCTGTTTTCCCCACCATTCTCTCCCTCCCTTTCTGTAATCTTGTGTATGTTTCTTAATCTGTTTACCCCACTCCTTTCTCCCTCCCTTTCTGTAATCTTCTGTATGTCTCTTGATCTGTTTACCCCACTCCTTTCTCCCTCCCTTTCTGTAATCTTCTGTATGTCTCTTGATCTGTTTACCCCACTCCTTTCTCCCTCCCTTTCTGTAATCTTCTGTATGTCTCTTGATCTTTATATCCCACCCCTCTCTCCCTCTCTTTCTGTAATCTTCTGTATGTTTCTTGATCTTTATATCCCACCCCTCTCTTCCTCCCTTTCTGTAATCTTCTGTATGTTTCTTGATCTTTATATCCCACCCCTCTCTCCCTCTCTTTCTGTAATCTTTTGTATTCCTTCGCCCTCTTTATCATTTTCTCTCTTCTCTTTCACTTTCCTTCTCTCTCTCGGGGTCGGCTTATACTATGGGTCGGCGAGGCGGCTTATACTATGGGTCGTATTATAGACATTTCGCCGCCCAAGAACACATATTTGACAAGGCTTTCGTAGGAGTTGTGGGCATTTCCAGGAGTAGTTTTATGACCCTGGTGGTAGTGTGACCCTTCCTCTGTACCATGAACCTAATAAAAACTCATTAGAACCTGATTGACCCCCTCTTTGACCTTTAGAAATAGCTGATGTGAGAAGCGAAAGTGTCTTGCAATACCAGCCATAGTGTTTAGTCGCCTCCCTCTCTCTGTTTCGTCCCTTATAATAAAAAAAATAATGATGCAGTGATACGGATAACATAAGAGTTGTAATTAAGAAGAGGAAGAGGAAGAAGAAGAAGAATTAAGTTTTCCTCTTCCCTTCATCACAAGACAGGAAGCGTCCATTACTGAGCCTCTTCCCCCTCCTCCTCCTCCTCCTCCCCCATTCCATTTTCCTTTCAAATCTAATTCTTCTAAACTTTCTCTCTCTCTCTCTCTCTCTCTCTCTCTCTCTCTCTCTCTCTCTCTCTCTCTCTCTCTCTCTCTCTCTCTCTCTCTCTCTCTCTCTCTCTCTCTCTCTCTCTCTCTCTCTCTCTCTCTCTCTCTCTCTCTCTCTCTCTCTCTCTCTCTCTCTCTCTCTCTCTCTCTCTCTCTCTCTCTCTCTCTCCTTGCCTTTCACGACCTTTCTATTCCTATTCTTCTTTCTCTTCAAAGTCTCCTTAATCCTCCTCCTCCTCTTCCTCCTCATCTTATCTTATCGGAAAAGTATTATTAAAACTGTATAATTCGCTGGTTCGATCCCATCTAGAGTACTGTGTACAGTTTTGGTCTCCCTATTACAGAAAAGACATAGAAAATTTGGAACGGGTTCAACGAATAGTAACAAAAATGATTCCTAGGTTGAAGAATTTATCTTATGAACAAAGGCTTAAAGACTTAAAGAAGTAAATTTATTCAGCCTATCAAAACGAAGAATGCGAGGCGACCTAATAGAAGTGTTTAAAATGTTTAAAGGATTCATTGATATTGATGCGGAAGATTACTTTACAATTGATCGATCAAATAAAACAAGAAGAAATAACAATTTCAAGATAAGTGGTAAAAGATTCTCGTCGCACGAAGCCAAACACTTCTTCTTCAATCGAGTCGTTAATGTTTGGAATTCTCTACCCTGTGATGTCGTTGATAGTACTACAACAGTTACGTCCTTCAAGAATAGATTAGACAATTATTTTGAATCCAACCAGAAACTCCGATATTACTCATTGTCGTCATAACGTTAAGTTCTTTCGAATACTGGTGTCCTTGTCCGCTTTTATCGCCCGGTTAGTGGTAGCAGTAATGGTAGTTCTTTCCTCTTTCCTATTAATTTCCGTGCAGTTTTTCCATGCTACATGGTTCTTTTTCCTTTCCTGCCAGCTTTGGCTGGAGGGACGGGTTCTTTGCTGTCCTTCATTTTCCATCTTTGATTAGATAGTTAGTGTAGCTTGTCACAAACAGCCTCGTAAGGACCAGCAGGTCTGCTGTTGTTTGTTCTTTCTTTGTGTTTCTTTGTGTTTCTCCTCTTCTGTCACATTCGTTTTCGTACCCCCATTTTTTATCTTTTTTTTTTCTCCCGCCCTTCTCCTCCTCCTCCTCCTCCTCCTCCTTCTCCTCCTCCTCCTCCTCCTCCTCCTCCTCCCAATGCACTTAACCGATTACTGATCTGACAGCCTCTTCCTCCTCCCTTCCTCTTCTCTTCCTCCTCCCTTCCTCCTCCTTCTGGTCCAATTTCCTCCACCCCTTCAATCTCCTTCTCTTCCCTCTCCTCCCTCCCTCTTTTATTTTTACTTCCCATTTTTCACCTCTCTCTCTCTCTCTCTCTCTCTCTCTCTCTCTCTCTCTCTCTCTCTCTCTCTCTCTCTCTCTCTCTCTCTCTCTCTCTCTCTCTCTCTCTCTCTCTCTCTCTCTCTCTCTCTCTCTCTCTCTCTCTCTCTCTCTCTCTCTCTCTTCAGTTCCCTTTTATTTAAATTCCTTTCCTTCGCTTTCCCTTCCCTTCCCTTCTCTTCCCTTCCCTTCCCTTCCCTTCCCTTCCCTTCCCTTCCCTTCGCTGACCTTACCTTCGCTTCCCTTTCCTTTCCCTCTCTTTCATTTCTTCCCTTCCCTTGTCTTTCCTTCCCCTGTCTTCCCTTAATTTATTTCCCTTCCTTTCTCTTCCCTTCCTTTTTTATTCCTTCTTTTCCGTTCCCTTTCCTTCTCTTCCCATCCCTTCCCTTTTCTTTCTTTTCAAATTCCTTTCCTTACCTTCCCTTCTTTTTAGTTCCCTTCCCTTCCGTTCCCTTTCCTTTCCTTCCTTTCCATCCATACACTTCTTTTACCTATCCCTTCCTTTCCCTTTTCTTCCCCTCCCCTCCCATCTCTTTCTCTTCCCTTCCCTTCCCCTTCCCTCTGTTTTCGCTTTCCTTCTTTCCTTTCTTTGTCGTTCCCTCACCCTATACCCCACTTTTTCTTCCCTTCCCCTTCCCCTTCCCTCTCCCACATTTCCCTTCTCATTCGTACCCTTCCCTTCCTTTCCCTTCCATTCCCTTCCATTCCATTGATAACCTGACAAAGAAGTTGCCCCGCTGAAAAAAATAACATTGTGTCCCATTTTCTTTTATCGACTTGTGTTTTCTTTGCATTATAAGATTTTTCCGCATCAAGAAAATGGAAGAAGAGAACGAGGAGGAGGAGGAGGGGGAGATGGAGGAAGAAGAAGAAGAGGAGCAAGATTAGTAGGTCAGAACGGAAAATGACAAAGAAAATATAAAAAGAATGAGGAAAGAATGATAACTTGGAGGAGAAGGACGACAGTGAAGAAGAGGAGGAGGAGGAGGAGGAGGAGGAGGTCGGAAAGTAGCATGAGGAGAAGAAAATATGAAAATGAGGAAGGAAAGAAAACTAGGAGAAAGACGACGCCAAAGAGAAGGAAAAGGAGGAGGAAGAGGATAAGGAGGAGGAGGAGGAGGAGGAGGAAGAAGAAGAAGAAGAAGGAGTATATAAATGACAAGTGTCCGCAGACTTATCGGCTAACAAGACTATTATCTTCTATGCTAACAGGAGGAGGAGGAGGAGGAGGAGGAGGAGGAGGTATAAAGGGAAATATGCAAGGCGAGGAAGATTGTCGTAAGGAAAATGGGAAACAAGGAAGGAAGGAGATGACAACGAAGATGGAAGAGGAGGAGGAGGAGGAGGGGTAGTAGGAATGAGGAAGAGGAGGAATAGAAAATGGAGAAGAGAGAAAAAGAAAACAAAGCAAATAAAGAGAGAGAGAGAGAGAGAGAGAGACATTAATACAGTGGAAGAAAAATTTGATCCATCATTCAAGATTTTCCGCAATATTGCATTCATTTTTCCTCCTCCTCCTCCCTTTCCTCCTTTTGTCCATTTCCTCCTTATTCAATTCCTATGAAGATCAACAGGATGTCTCTCTCTCTCTCTCTCTCTCTCTCTCTCTCTCTCTCTCTCTCTCTCTCTCTCTCTCTCTCTCTCTCTCTCTCTCTCTCTCTCTCTCTCTCTCTCTCTCTCTCTCTCTCTCTCTCTCTCTCTCTCTCTCTCTCTCTCTTCATCCTTCACCTCTGCCCTCTCCTTCTCTTTCTCTCCATTATCCATTCCTCCTCCTCCTCCTCCTCCTCCTCGTTCGCCTATAGAAAGTCAAGATTGGATCCTTTAACATCTCTCTCTCTCTCTCTCTCTCTCTCTCTCTCTCTCTCTCTCTCTCTCTCTCTCTCTCTCTCTCTCTCTCTCTCTCTCTCTCTCTCTCTCTCTCTCTCTCTCTCTCTCTCTCTCTCTCTCTCTCTCTCTCTCTCTCGTTTCCTTTTTCATTCCCTCTCCTCCATCTCTTCTTTTCTTCATCCTCGCTTCTTATCTAGTTTTCGTCATTTTCTTTATCTTAATCACCTTTCTTCTTCTTCCTCTTCCTCTTTATTACTTCCTTCATTTGTTTCCTTCCTTCTTTGTTTTTACATTCTTTTCTTTTTTTTCCTTTCTATTCCTCTTTTCTTTATTTATCTTTTCTATCTCTCCTTCCCTTTTTATCCTTCTCCTTTCCTTTCTTCTTTCGTTCCCTTCTTTCTTCCCTCCTCATCCTCCTCCTTTCCTTCTTCCATTCCACCCTTTTCCCTATCGTTCTGCTTTCCTTCTTTTCTTCCTATCTTTCATCCTTTCTCCATTCATTCTTTCCATCCTTCCTTCCTTTCCTCCTTCCTTTCTTCTTTCCGTTCCTCCTTCGTTTCCTTCCTCTCTGGCTCCTTTTCCAGTAATGAGAATATGATATCTTGCTTTCCGTCTCTCTCTCTCTCTCTCTCTCTCTCTCTCTCTCTCTCTCTCTCTCTCTCTCTCTCTCTCTCTCTCTCTCTCTCTCTCTCTCTC